>NC_083572.1:97817271-98117271 GCF_027579695.1 Neoarius graeffei
AGCGCTAACCACTACACCACCGTGCCGCCCTCGTTGTATTCTTGTACAATGATAATAAAGCTTCTTCTTCTTTTATATATGTATGTATGTATGTGTGTGTATAAAATTTGACTAAAAAAGCAGCATGCAAATATAATAAAAGTGTGGCACAGACTTGTGTCACTTATTTATGCTGAGTCACATAAAATAATTTGTTTCGAAATTGATAAAATAAATCACAATTCCACCTTACCTTTGACTAGTTTTTGACCAAACTTCGTAGCATCTTTAATGCTTTTCGGAACAGCATTTTCTTTCATAATTTATCATTCTTCCTCACTTACGGTGACAAAGCAATTGGCTGGCATTTTGCTGAGTCGCTTGAGGCGATTATCGAGAAATAGTCCAAATTTCTCACCCAATCAGCGCATGAAATTTTCTATTATCACTTGTATATTTATACTAATATCTATTTATTGCTTTAAAGACACTCAACATCTGAAAAGTAATTTTGCTTCTGTCTTGTTGTTTTTTTTTAAATATATTTCACCCATAACCTCATTTTTCTTCAGTTCTGCAAACATTTAATCAGCTCAATATAAGACTGTTTCTTGCTTTCAGCACTGTGTTTTTTTTATATTGTGAATATTGTGCAGCATTTAAATTCTAGACTCTTCATCATTTTTCTCATTAAATTGTATCTAATAAAATATCTGAAATTATGTTGTCTTGTAGCTTTCTGCATTATTGCATCGAAGCTGAACTGTAGATGTAAATATCACTGTGTGAGAGCAGACAATGCGATTCATTATTACACTTCAATTTTCCATCCAAACACACATGTGGCACCTTCTGAAGTCAATTAAATCCCAAATTGCAAATGACTCTATTTTTTAGTAATGCTCAACAAGCACATTTTCCTCTGATGAGCAATTAAACACATTACACACACACACTATTGTCTTTGATTAGAGCTGTAGTAGGTATCGTTCAAAGACAGGAGAGATGGTATTGTCAGAGCAGCAGATTGTCAGAATTATTCATACATATTGTCTTTGATTGGGGTGTTAGGCATTAGATGAGAGCTGTTGAGTAAATTAAAGCTATACAGTTTATGTGTGTATAATTTCCTATGAGACAAAGATGAAATAAAATACACTCAACATATTCATTGCTAACATGGATAGCTCAGCTGAAATAATATTTTAATATACATGCAAATACATAATAATCTCAAGAGATGCCTAGTAAAATAAATAAATAAGTAAATAAATAAAATTTAAAAAAGGCCAGGTGTCTAAGTCTAAGGTTTGAGTTTATAGATAATTATAAGCATTGCAACTAGTACAGAAAGAGATAACTATTTGCAGAAAGAGAGAACATTGTATTTCCTTTTCTTTGGCTGAAAAAAAAACCTTTAATGTGTGTTTGTTTGTTTTTTTAAATATCTATTCATCCATCATCCATAATTGCTTATCCTGTTCAGGGTTGCAGGCAAGCTGAAGCTTATCCCAGCTGACTATGGGCGAGAGGCAGGGTACACCCTGGACAAGTCACCAGATCATCACAGGGCTGACACAAAGACAAACAACCATTTGCACCTTCAGTCAATTTAGAGACACCAATTAACCTAACTGCATGTCTTTGGACTGTGGGGGAAACCAGAGCACCCAGAAGAAATCGACACAGGGAAAACATGCAAACTCTACACAGAAAGGCCCTCATCAGCCACTGGGCTCAAACCAAGAACCCTCTTGCTGTGAGGCGACAGTGCTAACTGCTACGCTGCCGTTTTTTAAATATACAGCCCCAATTCCAAAAAAAAAGTTGGGACGCTGTGTAAACTGTAGATAAAATTCAAATAAAACTTCAAAATGAGCATATATTGTTCAAAAAACAGCAAAATGTATCAGTTTCAAGATTCGATATGTTGTCTTTGTACTATTTTCAATAGGGATTCCATGATTTTGCAAATCTTCACATTCTGTTTTTATTTATGTTTTACACAGCGCCCCAACTTTTTTGGAATTCGGGTTGTATTTTTAACATATGAATACATAAGAAATAACCATAATTTCACTTATCAATTTGTCTTTTAGCTTTATTGATAACATAGTATAGCAACATTTAATAGAGATGCAATCTCTTATATCACCTTACCGTTTCCTACTCACTGAATCATATAAAAAAAAAAAAAACTGCTTTTTGGAGTCTTTTACCAAAGGAGTAGGGACCAAGGGTGCATAAGAAGGCTCCATTACCATCCCGGCATGCCTCTGTGCACTTAATCTGTTATTAATTTAGTAGGAGGTAAAGCAAATTAAAGGCTGAGTGCCATTTATTTTCCCCTACTGACATGATCTGACTTTAATGTCTTACCATTTTACAGCAGCATGTGTGCATCATAAGAAAGATTTTCTCCCTGTCTGGCTCTTCTACTTTCTGTAAAAACATCATCCTCCCTTTCTGTCAATTTGCAGAACAATCAGAGATCTTTAGTCTTAAATGAGTGATCAGTCCTATCTTATGGAATATTACACTACAGCACTGTCGAAAGGTTAAATTGTGGTTGGTCAGAAGATATATTTGAGTGGTATATATTGTATTATGGGTGGCACGGTGGTGTAGTGGTTAGCGCTGTCGCCTCACAGCAAGAAGGTCCTGGGTTCGAGCCCTGGGGCCGGCGAGGGCCTTTCTGTGTGGAGTTTGCATGTTCTCCCCGTGTCCGCGTGGGTTTCCTCCGGGTGCTCCAAAGACATGCAGGTTAGGTTAACTGGTGACTCTAAATTGACCGTAGGTGTGAGTGTGAATGGTTGTCTGTGTCTATGTGTCAGCCCTGTGATGACCTGGCGACTTGTCCAGGGTGTACCCCGCCTTTCGCCCGTAGTCAGCTGGGATAGGCTTCAGCTTGCCTGCGACCCTGTAGAAGGATAAAGCAGCTTGAGATGATGAGATATTGTATTATTGCACTTATTTCTGCAGTAGCATCTCAAATAATAAATATAATAAACATTAAAAATTTGATGTTATTCAACAGATAAAACAGAATGACTGATGTGGTGTTTTCAACCTAAGCTGAATACAGGTTTAACCTGAGAATGGATTTTACCTGCAACATAACACACACACACAAGCTGTCACGGAACAGACAAGAGAGGAGATCAAATGCGCTCAAACCACAGTTTATTAATAACAGGGGAAAAGGGAGTTGGGAGAATATGTGTGGGTGAAGTCCAGAGGCAGGGATGGCTGGTGGTGATGTCTGAGGTCTCCCATCCAAGTACTGACCAGGCCCAACCCTGCTTAGCTTCTGAGATCTGACAGGATCTGGCATAGTCAGAGAGCTGTGGCTGTAGGCTGACAGAACTTGGGTTTCAGGCAGTCTCCAAGCGAGCAGTCCCTCAGCAGGCAGGAGTTAGAAAGCAAACGAACACAGAGTCACAAATCAGGTAGCAAGATAGGGGACAGAAGGCAGATCAGGTTACCGGGGCTGGAGAGCAGACAGAGTCAAATGGAACTGAAGGCAGGTCAGGGTACCGGGGCTGGAGAGCAGACAGGGTCAAACGGAACAGAAGGCAGGTCAGGGTACCGGGGCTAGAGAGCAGACAGAGTCAAACGGAACAGAACAATTTCAGGAGTCAGAGTAGTAGGAACACAGAGCAGGTTATCAGGCTGAGAGTTGCAGACGATCTGACACTGAGGCTAGGGAGAACTGCAGCTTAAATACACCCAGGGGGAAGCAGGTGATCGCATACATGTCAACCTATACGAAATGTCCATATTTGATTCAATAAACGTAGTATACGGGCGTATAAATAAAGTTAGACGGGTTCTTTAAAAAAAACTTCAATATTTATTTAGAGCTATAATCGGGGCGGTCCTGGGGGCAGTCTGACTGGGCAGCCGCCCGGGGCGGCATCGCGGGGGGGCGGCACGAGCGCAGGCGCGAAAAAAAAAAAACGGTCCCCCCAAAAAAAAGGTCCCCCCAAAAAAAGCCCTGAAAAAAAAAAAAACAAGATGGGCGGGGGGTGAACATTTTGGATGGGGAAGCCCAATACCAAAGTTGCGCAGGTGACGTCATCATAACAAGAGGCGTCAATACCTGAAGTTGGTCAGTTCTTGTAGCTCAATTGTAATTAAGGGTTTGCAGCAGTGTTACACACACAAGTGTAACATGCAGCAAAAGCCATCATGCGTCACGTTTGCTGTGGGCACAAAACCCCGTATAATTTAAATAACAAACCAAATATGGTGCCGCAATGCATAGGACACAAACTCAAGACGCCTCTCAAATGTGCAGACCACATTACATTGAGCAAACGCTTTTGTGTGTGCATGTGCGTGCGAGAAAGAGGAGAGAACAGAAAAGCAGAACAATCCAAACAACTTCAAAACGGCTGTACGTTCGATTGTGTGCATGAACCGAATGAATTCCCAAGATTATTGTGGTCGTGGTGGTCAATTGGTCAAGCTGAAATGGTTCAGTCTCACCTCTCGTGTTAGGTGATCACCACTACACACTGACGGTGAGTTTGTGTTGGGGGAAGGGGGAATCATTCAGGAGGAGGTCGAATGACAAATAAACGGAGTCATACTCGGAGATAGATCTAATGGATAGGAAAAGGTCAAAGCCATTAGGTGCCCAATTCTGGAAGAAAAGGAAAGAAGAGGAGGAGAAACGAGCAAAAGAAAAAGGTATGCTTTATGAATCAATTTCAGTGAGTGACATGAATTAGTGCCCTAATTATTAGCCTTATATTATTGATGCTTGCTAAGTCGGACGACCTGGCCTGGCCTGCCCCTCAACACAAAATTAATTTCAGCATAACGATTAGGCTTTGCAACAAAACGTTTAAAGTTATTGCTGTCATTGCCTTGGGTTAACGTTGGGCTCTGTATTAGCCAACAGAATGTTAACAGCTTTACATGGTCGTTTAAACATTTCTCGTCGTGTGTTGTACGTCGCGGACACGGCCCGTTATAAATTTGCTGTTACCAGAATGGCAATGATCAAGTCGTAATGTATTACTTAAGACTCTGTGTAATGTCATAGTAGTGTAGTACTATGGTAGTAAAGTCTTTTTGATGACTAGTACAACGTTCCGCTGGCAGGATTGTGCATATTATGGGGCTACGACAAGTTAGGCACACACACACACACACACACACACAGAAACACTAATGCCTATATCCCAATGTTTATTTCAAATTAAGCAGTTGTGCTTTCTTAAATAGCTGTGGATAGCTGTAATGCGAAGTCATTGAGTCTTTTTGTTTATTGTTTATCTTTTATTGTTTATCTTTGTATTTTTATTGCACTAGTCATTAAAACTGGAAATTTGTTCTTGAAAATAGCTGTTGTGAGTTTGTGTATGGGGTCATGTGTGTTCTGGATGAAGTTAGTGTTTTCTTAGGTGGTGGGTGGGAGGTGGTTATCGGGTTGGGGGGGGACGCCAGCAGGGGGTTTCGCCCGGGGAGTAAATCACTCTAGGATCACCACTGGCTATAATCAATTCCCACGATGATAAAAGGGTGCATAACATTTACAAACGTACTGTACACCACAGACAGCCAGTAAAGAGTCTTATGAAATTGCGCGTTATCTTGTGGTAGCGAGACTTCGTTCCACTTTTGATCATGCGCACACCGCATTGCGAGAATCCCGCCAACCGGGAAGTCATAGACATATAAACATAGACGCAGCCTTCTGCGTAGAATCATACGTCATCCTCGCCACCATATTGGATGTGGCAAAGTGGAGATTCTTCAACCGTCTCTGGTATAGCGTCTAGAGAGTAGCCGAGAATAAAAATGCCTCATTCATGTGCTGCGTTTAACTGTACCAACAGGTTTACCGTCCAAACGAGATCACATGGGATTACCTTTCACAGGTGAGACTGGAAAAATACTTTTCATTGTATTTGGTCATTATAACGTAATTTTACGAACAGATTTTCCTGACTTTGTGGCTAATATGAAGTCTCGCGCATAATAGCCGCTCGGTGAAACCTGTCTCCAAACAACGAAGTATTTCCTTCGTAACTACGCTGATAACACTTTGTGTTTTTGTCAAACATTGGAGCTTTGTATTCATTCTGAAGGTTTATTGTTATTAATATTGAATAAAAAGTAACTGGGATATCATCTCTAGCCGCTTTATCCTTCTACAGGGTCGCAGACAAGCTGGAGCCTATCCCAGCTGACTACAGGCGAAAGGCGGGGTACACCCTGGACAAGTCACCAGGTCATCACAGGGCTGACACATAGACAACCATTCACACCTACGGTCAATTTAGAGTCACCAGTTAACCTAACCTGCATGTCTTTGGGGGAAACCAGAGCACCCGGAGAAAACCCACGCAGACACGGGGAGAACATGCAAACTCCGCACAGAAAGGCCCTCGCCGGCCCCAGGGCTCGAACCCAGGACCTTCTTGCTGTGAGGCGACAGCGCTAACCACTACACCACCGTGCCGCCCCGTAACCGGGATATATCATTGTTAATTATCATTCAAATTTTAGGTAAATTATTTTAATTTGCATCTTATACGGATTTTATAAGGGAAATACAGATTTTGGAGGTTGGTTATACAGGTTTGATTGACCAAAGGTTGACATGTATGTGATCGGCAACAGCCAATGACAATCACTGAAAGTTAATAAGAGGAAGTGAGTGCGGGCGTGGCCGGTAATGCTGAGTGGAGATGTTACCTGAAGAGAGAAGCCCACAGGTAGGACCATGACATAAGCGCGTGTGTGTGTGTGTGTTATATGTTGCAGGTAAAATCCATTCTCAGGTTAAACCTGTATTCAGCCTAGGTTGAATTAGTGAACCACATTTTACCTAGGTTAAATATATAGACAGCATTCAATCGAGGTTAAATTTATAATTTGTATATGTTTGTGTTAGCTTTTTGTTAGGGTTTGGGTTAGATTCATTTTAGGGGTTGGGTTAGTTTTAATTTAGGGTTTGGGTTAGCTTTTTGTTGGGGTTTGGGTTGGTTTTATTTTAGGGTTTGGGTTAGCACTTTTTTGGGGGGGGTGTTCGCTTTTTGTTAGGATATGGGAGGCTTTGCAATGTTAGCCTATGTAGTGTAATGGTAAACACTGTAGATTCCAGCTCTGCAGGATATGAGTTCTAATCCTCGTGAGCACAATAAAAATTCTTTATTTACAGTAATTGGGATTTGTTGAGTGTTTGTTGAGAGGTAGTTGAAAAGGTAGAACATCAAGTCCAGGTGATGAAGACCAGAGAGGGGAGGTCAGTGGGTAGAAAGAAGAAAGAGAGCGCATGAGAGAAGATGACAATTTCCATTTTCTTCTTTTATTATTATCTCATCTCATTATCTCTAGCCGCTTTATCCTTCTACAGGGTCGCAGGCAAGCTGGAGCCTATCCCAGCTGACTACGGGCGAAAGGCGGGGTACACCCTGGACAAGTCGCCAGGTCATCACAGGGCTGACACATAGACACAGACAACCATTCACACTCACATTCACACCTACAGTCAATTTAGAGTCACCAGTTAACCTAACCTGCATGTCTTTGGACTGTGGGGGAAACCGGAGCACCCGGAGGAAACCCACGCGGACACGGGGAGAACATGCAAACTCCACACAGAAAGGCCCTCGCCGGCCACGGGGATCGAACCCAGGACCTTCTTGCTGTGAGGCGACAGCGCTAACCACTACACCACCGTGCCGCCCTTTTATTATTATTATTATTTTAATAATTTCAACCCCGGGCGGCACGGTGGTGTAGTGGTTCGCGCTGTCGCCTCACAGCAAGAAGCTCTGGGTTTGAGCCCCGTGGCCGGCAAGGGCCTTTCTGTGTGGAGCTTGCATGTTCTCCCCGTGTCCGCGTGGGTTTCCTCCGGGTGCTCCGGTTTCCCCCACAGTCCAAAGACATGCAGGTTAGGTTAACTGGTGACTCTAAATTGACCGTCGGTGTGAATGTGAGTGTGAATGGTTGTCTGTGTCTATGTGTCAGCCCTGTGATGACCTGGCGACTTGTCCAGGGTGTACCCTGCCTTTCGCCCGTAGTCAGCTGGGATAGGCTCCAGCTTGCCTGCGACCCTGTAGAACAGGATAAAGCGGCTAGAGATAATGAGATGAGATTTCAACCCCCCTCCAAAAAAACTAAACAAAAACATATGTCTATTTTTTATGACACCCCATATAAAAAAAAAAATCCCTTTTCAGACTGTTGAATCTAGTGTGGGGGGGGCTGCCATGCCCTAGCCATAGTACCCACAATTCATTCCTTCCCTTTATGGCCCATCTTCTCCCCTTTCATGGTTACAGCATTGAACACACCAATCCCTGTACTCAATGCCATGTTCTATCTCCGCCCATTCTTCTGACTCCCTGTAATGGTATTGGATACAGAGATGATACTGGATACCAAATACAGTGATGTCACGACTGTGCTTTAAAATCCGTGGCGAAATCGAAATTCTTCCTCTCTGGTGGTGGATCTCCATGCGTGAAAGAGACGTCGTTGCGTCTGTGCTACAGGAGAACAAAGGACAAAGAACGAGCTATTGATACCAGACCTTTAGCCAAAGTTCAATGTATTTGATCTTCGCATAGTTGGAATAATAACTGAACTGGTTAGTTACTGCAGCCCACGCAGTATTTTAAAGAGAAAAGGTGACCGGATCCTTTTTCCCTTTCACAACGTTGACAAACTACAAACAAGATTACTTCCAGATCATCGGACGACCGATGGGACACCGAAGGTCTTCAGTTGACAAGCTCGTCTCGTCTTCTTCCGCTTATCCAGGACCGGGTCGCGGAGGCAGCAGTCTAAGCATGGAAGCCCAAACTTCCCTTTCCCCAGACACCTCGGCCAGCTCCTCGGGAAGAACACCGAGGCGTTCCCAGGCCAGCCGAGAGACATAGTCCCTCCAGCGTGTCCTGGGTCTTCCCCGGGGCCTCCTCCCGGGGGGACATGCCTGGAACACCTCCCCAGGGAGGCGTCCAGGAGGCATCCGAAAAAGATGCCCGAGCCACCTCAGCTGGTTCCTCTCGATGTGGAGGAGCAGCGGCTCTACTCCGAGCTCCTCCCGAGTGACTGTGCTTCTCACCCTATCTCTAAGGGAGCGCCCAGCCACCCTGCGAAGGAAACTCATTTCGGCCGCTTGTATCCGCGATCTTGTTCTTTCTGTCATTACCCAAAGCTCATGACCATAGGTGAGAGTCGGAACGTAGATCGACCGGTAAATTGAGAGCTTCGCCTTTTGGCTCAGCTCCTTCTTCACCACGACGGACCGGTAAAGCGACCGCATCACTGCGGAGGCTGCACCGATCCGCCTGTCGATCTCACGCTCCATCCTTCCCTCACTCGTGAACAAGATCCCGAGATACTTAAACTCCTCCACTTGAGGCAGGACTTCTCCACCAACCTGGAGAGGGCAAGCCACCCTTTTCCGGTCGAGAACCATGGCCTCGGACTTGGAGGTGCTGATTCTCATCCCAGCCGCTTCACACTCGACTGCAAACCGCCCCAGTGCATGCTGAAGGTCCTGGTTTGAAGAAGCCAACAGGACAACATCATCCGCAAAAAGCAGAGATGAAATCCTGTGGTTCCCAAACAGGATTCCTTCCGGCCCCTGGCTGCGCCTAGAAATTCTGTCCATAAAAATTATGAACAGAACCGGTGACAAAGGGCAGCCCTGACGGAGTCCAACATGCACTGGGAACAGGTCTGACTTACTGCCGGCAATGCGAACCAGACTCCTGCTCCGTTCGTACAGGGACCGGACAGCCCTTAGCAAAGAGCCCCGAACCCCATACTCCCGAAGTTGACAAGCTGTAAAAGCAAAAGGAACAGAATTGTTTTCTCCCTGGACCTGTGCTCCACGCTGTCTTCGGATAACAGACGGTGCACTTTCAGTCACCAAACAAGAGCGATCTCAAGTAAGGCTGGCATCTGGGTAATTGTTAGTCTTAGTTGTGGCTAGTTAATGTGAAGTGTGTTGTTTATTTGAATTCATTCATGGTTTAAATGTACACATTTTGATTCACAAGAAAGTTGGTCTTAGAATGCGTGTTGTTTGATTTGCTTTGTTTACTATCTGTATTTAGTTAGATCATGCATGCATTCTTTCTCTCTCTCTCTCTCTCTCTCTCTCTCTTTAATTCCCTCTGTTGCACTACACCCCTCAATGTTGGGATTTCAGGAGTAGCTAAGGGTTGAGTAGAAGTTTGGGTTTAAGGCCTAGCTGGGACTGGTTTTAAGCTACAGATCCCTTTGTTACTCTCCCGTGCGCACCGCCTCATTCCCTCATTCCCCTCCTCCTTGTCGTGTGCCTGTGCACACTCTCTCTCCCTAGCTCCTCCTCATCTCGTTAGTGAGCAGCTGCACACACGCACACACACGCCTACACTCTCACACACAGACACACAAACACGTGATTTCCCTTTCACATTTTAACATTCACTTGCCCCTACACTGTAACACTTGCATATAGCCCATTACTTCTGATCACCATTAGTGCCTTGGTTATCATCATATTCACTCCTGATTTCTTACTCTGTTTACTGCTAGTTATTATTCTACTTACTACTGAATATTGCTTAATACACTACTGATTATTACTTGTATACATTGTATCACCATTTATACTGAATTATTCATTGGCTGTTATTGTTGCTATATCTGATCAGTATTAGTTTGCGAATTCATGTCAGCTATTTCAATAAATGGTACCTTTGGAGTAAACTTTGTCCTGTCTATTGCTACAACATTCACTGAGTGCCAACCTCTGCCAAACAAGTGTTCTAATTGCCTTAGCCCATTTGGTTGTTATATGAATGTTATAGATCTAGCGTAAACTTATTACATTAGAGCTACAATACTCACTAAACTATATCAACATCACCACTAAGTTATTCCATTGATTTTAATAGTTTAGCTATAAACTATTAGACACTTGAGCTAATGATTAATGAATTTATGAGACTGATCCCTTTTTACATGAGACTGATTCGATAAGCCTATTGCACCTACACTAGGTTGAATACACATTTTACTTTGGTAAAATATGGTTCACCAATTCTACCTAGATTGAATACAAGTTTAACCTAAGACCGGATTTAACCTGCAACACACACACACACACATTTTATATATATATATATATATATATATATATATATATATATATATATATATATATTTCAAGTGTTGACTCTGTGAGTCATCAACTCTGTTATCGTGAAACCGGGTAATCCATTAACAGAATTGACAATAACAGAGTTGACATTTTCCAGCACTGTGTGAATTAACGCTATATTCTAACCTCAAACTAGCTACCACATGGCATGTATAAAAACAGAATTTTGTGGATTTTAATCATACAATTCTGATTCCAAAAAAGTTGGGACAAAGTACAAATTGTACATAAAAACGGAATGCAATAATTTACAAATCTCAAAAACTGATATTGTATTCACAATAGAACATAGACAACATATCAAATGTCGAAAGTGAGACATTTTGAAATTTCATGCCAAATATTGGCTCATTTGGAATTTCATGACAGCAACACATCTCAAAAAAGTTGGGACAAGGGCAATAAGAGGCTGGAAAAGTTAAAGGTACAAAAAAGGAACAGCTGGAGGACCAAATTGCAACTCATTAGGTCAACTGGCAATAGGTCATTAACATGACTGGGTATAAAAAGAGCATCTTGGAGTGGCAGCGGCTCTCAGAAATAAAGATGGGAAGAGGATCACCAATCCCCTTAATTCTGCACCGACAAATAGTGGAGCAATATCAGAAAGGAGTTCGACAGTGTAAAATTGCAAAGAGTTTGAACATATCATCATCTACAGTGCATAATATAATCAAAAGATTCAGAGACTCTGGAAGAATCTCTGTGCGTAAGGGTCAAGGCCAGAAAACCATACTGGGTGCCCGTGATCTTCGGGCCCTTAGACGGCACTGCATCACATACAGGCATGCTTCTGTATTGGAAATCACAAAATGGGCTCAGGAATATTTCCAGAGAACATTATCTGTGAACACAATTCACCGTGCCATCTGCCGTTGCCAGCTAAAACTCTATAGTTCAAAGAAGAAGCCGTATCTAAACATGATCCAGAAGCGCAGACGTCTTCTCTGGGCCAAGGCTCATTTAAAATGGACTGTGGCAAAGTGGAAAACTGTTCTGTGGTCAGACGAATCAAAATTTAAAGTTCTTTATGGAAATCAGGGACGCTGTGTCATTCGGACTAAAGAGGAGAAGGACGACCCAAGTTGTTATCAGCGCTCAGTTCAGAAGCCTGCATCTCTGATGGTATGGGGTTGCATTAATGCGTGTGGCATGGGCAGCTTACACATCTGGAAAGACACCAACAATGCTGAAAGGTATATCCAGGTTCTAGAGCAACATATGATCCCATCCAGACGACGTCTCTTTCAGGGAAGACCTTGCATTTTCCAACATGACAATGCCAAACCACATACTGCATCAATTACAGCATCATGGCTGCGTAGAAGAAGGGTCTGGGTACTGAACTGGCCAGCCTGCAGTCCAGATCTTTCACCCATAGAAAACATTTGGCGCATCATAAAACGGAAGATATGACAAAAAACACCTAAGACAGTTGAGCAACTAGAATCCTACATTAGACAGAATGGGTTAACATTCCTATCCCTAAACTTGAGCAACTTGTCTCCTCAGTCCCCAGACGTTTACAGACTGTTATAAAGAGAAAAGAGGATGTCTCACAGTGGTAAACATGGCCTTGTCCCAACTTTTTTGAGATGTGGTGTTGTCATGAAATTTAAAAATCACCTAATTTTCTCTTTAAATGATACATTTTCTCAGTTTAAACATTTGGTATGTCATCTATGTTCTATTCTGAATAAAATATGGAATTTTGAAATTTCCACATCATTGCATTCCGTTTTTATTTACAATTTATACTTTGTCCCAACTTTTTTGGAATCGGGGTTGTATTATTGTTTTTTGTTTTTTTTAATGAGTCAGAGATTCACCCCAGCATCACAATAATAGATCTGAAGAATAATTAATCTACTTTTGGTGTATCCTCAACATTTTTTTTTCAAATTAATGAGAGAAGAAACATAACATACCTCACTGTCTTTCCGAAGTTTCCCACCAGAGGAAGCACTCTCGGTGCAGGTGTCATGTGTATTATTCAAAGCCCTTGTGGATTTTATGTGGTTTTATAACAGAGTTATTAGATTTGACAGGAACATTGGGGTGGGTAAAAAATTCAATATTTTTTATTCCTGAAATTTCACATAATACAGAAAATAGACTTTCTATACAATTGATTTAACAGTTAATAGAATAAGCCCCCCAAAAACAGATTGTTAGACTGAATGTCTAACATGTTCTTTTCCTGAATCACTTCATGTTTATTCAAGTTGAACGCATGAATCAGGAGTCAAAGACAGCCAATAATGTGAGGGGAGGGGTGAAAGTCATTGATGTAACCCCCATAAATTTAACACATATTTAACTATATTGTTTAAATTCATTTGGTTATAGTTTCATTTCACATTTCACATAAGGAAGTTACATTTACTTACATTTCACAAATATTCAGTGCAATCAAATTATAAACGTTGTTGTTGCTGTTGCACTAAAAGTCCAAAACGTGGCAGTATATGCCTATAGAATAAGCTTTTTTCCCAGTAGCTAAGTGGAGGGGTGGCACGGTGGTGTAGTGGTTAGCGCTGTTGCCTCATAGCAAGAAGGTCCGGCCCCGTGGCCGTCGAGGGCCTTTCTGTGCGGAGTTTGCATGTTGTCCGTGTGGGTTTCCTCCGGGTGCTCTGTTTTCCCCCACAGTCCAAAGACATGCAGGTTAGGTTAACTAGTGACTCTAAGGCCCTGTCCACACGGCAACGGATTCAGGTGACTCCGATACAATTGCTTATCGTTTAGGCCTGGTGTCCACACGGCACCGGCATTTTGGGTGCCCAAAACGCAATCTTTTTGAGAACGGGTTCCAGAGTGGAAAGATCTGGCAACGTTGCCATTGTGAAGTCGTCTGGATGAGTAGAACGGATTTGTTTACGATGACGTCACAACCACATGACTGTCAGTGCTTCACGCCGGGTAGAAGTGTAACGAATATCACCAGGAAAAAGCCTTACAGAGCACTAGTGAGAGTGAAACACGAGCTTGGATATTATTATTATTATTATTATTATTATTATTATTATTATTATTATTATGTTCAGTGTTAGTTCACAGTAGTAATGCAAGAAGCAGAATAGTGACAGTAATAGTGAAGCAAAAACATGCAATTGTACAAACACTGCAGCTCTACAGCAAAATATTCATTTATGAAATGGTCTGATTCTTAACACCAGTAGTGCCAATGATCTTCTCATTGCGATGCGAGTTGTCAACAAATCCTATAACTTGGTTCATGAAACGCGCTTACAAAAAATTTTCACTGTGAATATTTGTGTAATGGTGCAATCCCGCCAGCAAAAATAGGGGAAAAAAGGAGCGATCTCACCTCTTCAGATGTTGATTTAAGTCCGACAATACATTCCTCAAAAAGGGCGTAGAGGAGCAAATTAATCCAATTTATTCCGGACATTAAAGACGCTGCCTTCCGCGTAAAATCATACGTCATCCTCGCCGCCATATTGGAGAGGTCAAAGCGGAGAATAAAGATTAGCTGCGTTTAACTGTACCAACAGGTTTACCGTCCAAACGAGATCATATGGGATTACCTTTCACAGGTGAGAAACAGCAAATTTATCCATCAACGTGTATCATTCAATTTATTCCGGACCATTAAAGACGCCGCCTTCCGCGTAGAATCATGTGTCATCCTCGCCGCCATTTTGGAGAGGTCAAAGCGGAGAATAAAGATTAGCTGCGTTTAACTTTACCAACAGGTTTGCTGTCCAAGCGAGATCACATGGGATTACCTTTCACAAGTGAGACTGGAAAAATACTTTTCATTGTATTTGGTCATTATAATGTAATTTTACAAACAGATTTTCCTGACTTTGTGGCTAATATGAAGTCTCGCGCATAATAGTTTATGTGCATGCGTCCTTACTTCTTCTATTGTTCTGGTGTCTCCGAAGGGACCGTCTTACAGTGCCCCTAGAGGTGTGGCATGTGTATTGCATCGTTTTCAGCAAGCGTTGCGTTGCCATATGGACCTGATATTTTACTGATTGTTGCCCATTTGGACGCGATATATTTTTAAATAACATCTCGTTGCCGTTGTCGTGTGGATGTAGCCTCAATTGACCGTAGGTGTGAGTGTGAATGGTTGTCTGTGTCTATGTGTCAGCCCTGTGATGACCTGGCGACTTGTCCAGGGTGTACCCTGCCTTTCGCCCATAGTCAGCTGGGATAGGCTCCAGCTTGCCAGCGACCCTGTAGAACAGGATAAAGTGGCTGGAGATGATGAGATGATGAATGATGAGCTAAGTGGAGGATAGAGAAGGGGGAGGGGATACAAGGTAGTATGCAGAAGACGAAGTCCAGCACATGCAGTTGAGCTACAGAGAGTTGGAAAAAAAGGTATTTTAAGTTGATGAAGTTCCATGTTATTGTTCAGGAGATACTTACCCTTTTTGTCGGCACGTTTTGGTTGCCAAGGGATGAGAGGAGGATCAATATTTGAAGTTATTTAATTCTCTGGTGAGTGTAATTATCTTTTTGTTTAGTGCTAGCTAATGCTAACTCAACATGTGTGTATGGGAAAAAAACAACAATTGAAGAAACGTGTGTGACTGAGACAGAGGCACTGTAAAGCGTTGAGTGATGTGAATAACAAGAAATGTAAGTTACTATTGCTGGCAGACATTATTGCCTCATTGGTTATTTTGTTTGTATATTCATTTTGTGAATATGTAAGTCAGCAACAAGTGTGTAAAACAAGTAGATACAGGATACGATTTCCAGATTAGACTGCATACTTTAAAAAATGATTTGATATTAACTGAGGTTAATTTATATGGTGTGCAGTTTTGTTTTTTTTTTTGGTCGCTTTCTGAAGAAGAGAACAACAAAGATTTCCAGTGAGCAGGAGGTGCATCGAGGATCCTGCCATCGCATGTGTAGAGAGAGAGAGAGAGAGAGAGAGAGTCTCGAGTGGATGTTCTGGGACGCGTTGGATTTCCACATAAAGAATCAGATAAGTTTGCGCAAAGAGAATGAAAGACTAAAAAAGGGGCCCCTAACTAAACTGAATCTGACTAGTTGACTAACTGACTTCACTCAACAGAACTGCACTTGCAAAGAAAAGAAAAGGACAATTATCTTAATTGTCTAATGCAGAGGGATTATAAAAGAAACTGATTGTGATACTACCTGAGGAACGAACTGTAGAGGTGGACACTTTAATTTTGTTGTTTTTTTATTACTTTGATGTGAATACCAAATTGAAAGTTACCATTGGAATTGAAAAGCTGTGACCAAAGTGGTATATTTCTGTTGATCCATTTATTTATTTTTTTTTATTTCAAGTGAATCTAAGTTAACATTTAAAAAGATAAAGGGGAAACATCTTGGTTTATTCAGTTATTTATTTATTTTTTTTATTTTGTGAAATAAATGTACTGTTTTTTTTTTCCATTCCTACATTGTTGCCTTTGTGTTTTGCTTACCATCCTCCTTATCAGGCCTATGTGCGTGATGATTATGTAACTGTTTACTTAACAATTGGCTAATTGGTTCATTTCAAGTAGTGGTGACATTTAGTTAATGTTTTATGGATAAATTGGGTCTAAAATGTACATCAAGCATTGCTATTGGTGAAACTTTGCTATAATTTGCCTTATTCTTCAAAACTGTGATTCAATAAAGATTTATTTTGTGGAAAATAACAAAAAGTTTATCTCAGAGATGCAAAATGTACCCTGAATTCTAGGATGACCATATATATATATATATATATATATATATATATATATATATATATATATGTGTGTGTGTGTGTGTACCATCTAAGAAAGGAGTCTCCATCATCAGTAAGTTTTCTTTCAATAGAAAGTCTTCACAAAGGACTATGATAAGAGGAATAAAATACTGTACTTTCTGATGTTCTCTTCCTGAAAAAGAATCAATTTCAAAATAGTAATACCTCACACCTATAACAACACCCCACTTACATAATGGACAAAGGACCAAATGTCACATTCCTTTTTGCATAACTGGGATTAAAACAAAATTTAAAACAGTTTTAATGCCAGTTTTCAAAAACTGCAGTGAACGTGATCCTGCTGTATATACTGGGTCCAAGCAGATAGATCCAGCCAGATAGTTTAATGCTGAGAACTAACCGATTATTTCTGTTGATTTAAGTTTTATTTCCTGTCAGATTTAAACATGAGCTTGGCATCAGATGCCTTCTCAGGGAGGAGAGAAAGAACACAAAATCTGCTATTAAATATGCTGTGTGCTCATGGATCCATTTATTATCTCTATAAGTAGCTATTTTCATTCGAGCTCTTAATCGTGTGGGTGTGAAGAAGCTGCTTAGACTGGAGAAGCTGTCTGTCACACTTCAGTGACAGATTTTACTGTATGTTAGATACCCAGACAGCTTCTATGCTGGTAAATAAGCGAAAGTATCAACAGTGCAGATTTGCTGTGATGGTAAATGAGATGGTTGGAAAATAATGAGAGTGTGAGAAAGTGTGTGAGATAGACCTCTGGCCTGAGCCAAACTTTTCCGGTGAAGCACAAAGTTATTGCACATACAAAAATACAGGTAAAGATAAATAAATTATGTTGTGAAGATACCATTGCTGGAGAAATAGGAAGAGGAAAGCACAGCCAGGTCTACACCAAGTCTGGAAAAATATACCTGTGGTCCTTTCCGAATAGGAAGACTGAAAACTCTGTAATGTCAGCACTGTAATTCATTTTGAACTCCATTTCCCCGAGCACACCATGGCCTAAGGGCCCGGTCCCACAACACAGATAACTATAACTATACTTCAGTGCTTGAAAGTTTGTGAACCCTTTCGAATTTTCTATATTTCTGCATAAATATGACCTAAAACATCATCAGATTTTCACACAAGTCCTAAAAGTAGATAAAGAGAACCCAGTTAAACAAATGAGAAAAAATATTATACTTGGTTATTTATTTATTGAGGAAAATGATCCAATATTACATATCTGTGAGTGGCAAAAGTATGTGAACCTTTGCTGTCAGTATCTGGTGTGACCCCCTTGTGCAGCAATAACTGCAACTAAATGTTTCCGGTAACTGTTGATCAGTCCTGCACACCGGCTTGGAGGAATTTTAGCCCATTCCTCCGTACAGAACAGCTTCAACTCTGGGATGTTGGTGGGTCCCCTCACATGAACTGCTTGCTTCAGGTCCTCCCACAACATTTTGATGGGATTAAGGTCAGGATTTTGATTTGGCCATTCAAAAACATTAACTTTATTCTTCATTAACCATTCTTTAGTAGAACAACTTGTGTGCTTAGGGTTGTTGTCTTGCGGCATGACCCACCTTCTCTTGATATTCAGTTCATGGACAAATGTCCTGATATTTTCCTTTAGAATTCACTGGTATAATTCAGAATTCATTATTCCATCAATGATGACAAGCTGTCTTGGCCCAGATGCAGCAAAACAGGCCCAAACCATGATACTACCACCACCATGTTTCACAGATGGGATAAGGTTCTTATGCTGGAATGCAGTGTTTTCCTTTCTCCAAACATAACGCTTCTCATTTAAACCAAAAAGTTATATTTTGATCTCATCTATCCACAAAACCTTTTTTTCCAATAGCCTTCTTGCTTGTCCACGTGATCTTTACCAAACTGCAGACAAGCAGCAATGTTCTTTTTGGAGAGCAGTGGCTTTCTCCTTGCAACCCTGCCATGCACACCACTGTTGTTCAGTGTTCTCCTGATGGTGGACTCATGAACATTAACATTAGCCAATGTGAGAAAGGCCCTCAGTTGCTTAGAAGTTACCCTGGGGTCCTTTGTGACTTCGCTGACTATTACACGCCTTGCTCTTGGAGTGATCTTTGTTGGTCAACCACTCCCGGGGAGGGTAACAATGGTTTTGAATTTCCTCCATTTGTACACAATCTGTGTGACTGTGGATTGGTGGAGTCCAAACTTTTTAGAGATGGTTTTGTAACCTTTTCCAGCCTGATGAGCATCAACAACGCTTTTTCTGAGGTCCTCAGAAATCTCCTTTGTTTGTGCCATGACACACTTCCACAAACATGTGTTGTGAAGATCAGACTTTGATAGATCCCTGTCCTTTAAATAAAACAGGGCGCCCACTCACATCTGATTGACATCCCATTGATTGAAAACACCTGACTGTAATTTCACCTTCAAATTAACTCCTAATCCTAGAGGTTCACATACTTTTGCCACTCACAGATAAGTGATATTGGATCATTTTCCTCAATAAATAAATGACCAAGTGTAATATTTTTGTCTCGTTTGTTTAATTGGGTTTTCTTTATCTACTTTTAGGACTTGTGTGAAAATCTGATGATGTTTTTGGTCAAATTTATGCAGAAATATAGAAAATTCTAAAGGGTTCACAAACTTTCAAGCACCACCGTACCTATAACTACAACTATGACTATACCTCTGCCTGAATTTAGTTCCAGTCTGGAGCAATCACCCCACAATTATAATCACGACTACATCATCAGTTGGTGCTGCCACTCAGTGAAATAAATCCATGCAATTTAGGAATAGTCATGGAAGTTTTTTCCAAGTAGTAGCATATTATTCCAGGTCATACTGTACAGCTTGGACTTCAAAACAATCCATGCACGTAATTTGTGGTTGGCAAAATATGGATAGGTCACAAACTATGGAAAAATAATTAAAAAAAGATAAAAATATGGAGTGGTTACAGATTTTAATCTGGATGCATCACGGATGCTCATAATTTATGGATTGATCACAGCTGTTTCAGTAAATTACAGATTGGTTACCGATTTCATATGGCTGATGCATCACAGATAAAAAATTAAGAAGTCTTAAACAATTAAATGTTTGGACTCCCGAAATTCATAATTAAAATATCTTACCTGCATTTATATGTTTACTTTATTAATTAGGGGCCAAGCAGCGAAGCTGGCGAAGGCCCCTTATGTGTTTGTAGGTTTTCTTATTATTATTATAATTCAACTTTCTTCTCCTATGGGAAGTCAATGGCAGCCCATAGAGCCACACATAGGAAAATGCTCAAATTTGGCACACACATTTTAGACAGTCTCAGCATTCCCCACAACAATTTTTAGGTCCCCACCCCCAACCCTCTAGCGCCACCAGCAGGTCAAAGTTGCAGGTACATTTCTGCTTGTAACTTTTGAACCGGACGTCCGATTTTCAAAAACTTGGTATCCCTGGAATCCTTGGGTCAAGACGAATCCAAAGCACCCCATGACGTCATTTTCCGCCCATATAGTTTTCCCGCCATTTTGAATTTTGTGAAAATCAATTAAAATGCTTCTCCTCCCTCAATTTTTGACCAATTTCTCCCAAACTTGGTAGATGGCAACTTTGGACTAAGCTGCACAAGAAACTTACCCGGTTTTTAGAATTTCATAAGCGTTTGGCCGTGGCAGCCAATCAAACTTGACGGCGCAGACGCCAAACAGGAAGTGTGCTCATATCTCTGCCGCCCTTTGGCGTATCTTAACGAAACTTGGTGGCTTTATGCCCTACCCCTCCAAAATGGCCCACAAAAAATTTGGAACAAATTGGCTGCTAGGGGGCGCTATAACTAGGAAAAATGACTTTTGGCTCATATCTCATGATCCGTTTGGGCTAGAAACAAAATTCCACTGCGTCTGGAATCCTTGGGTCAAGACGAATCCATCGCACCCTATGACGTCATATTCTGCCTTGAGGATTTTCCGCCATTTTGAATTTTGTTAAAATCAATGAAATTCTATGGCAACCCATAGAACCGTCTGACTAGAGGTTTTCAAATTATGCACACTGATTCTAGGCTGCCTCAAGGTTCTTGTCACCAAATTTCAACTCACCACCTCAAACTCTCTAGCGCCACCAACAGGTCAAATTTGCAGGTACATTTCTGCTTGTTACTTTTGAACCGTATGTCTGATTGTCAATATCTTAGGATCGCTGGAATACTTCAGTCAAAACGAATCCAATGCACCCTATAGCGTCATATTCCGCCTGGTATATTTTCCGCGATTTTGAATTTTGTGAAAATCAATTAAAATGCTTCTCCTCCCTCAATTTTTGACCAATTCCTTCCAACCTTGGTACTTGGCAACTTTGGACTAAGCTGCACAAAAAACTTACCTGGTTTTTAGAAATACATAAGCGTTTGGCCGTGGCTGCCAATCAAATTTGGCGTTGCAGACGCGAAACAGGAAGTGTGCTCATATCTCGGCAGCCCTTTGACCTTTCTTAACCAAACTTGGTGGGATTATGCCGCACCCCTCCAAAAGGGCCCTTACCACATTTGGTTCACATTGGCCATTAGGGGGCGCTATAACTTTCCAAAATGTCTTTTGGCTCATATATCATTGAGCTCATATCTCAGCAGTCTTTTAGCACACACAGACACACACCTAGTACACTTGAAGTAATTTCAGCCATCACAGTCAATCGAATTTGATGGTGAAGCCGTGCATGCCTCTAACCATCTGGTTGGAGGTACCTTTCTGCTTGTAAACACTTCCTGTGCGTGCCTATGACCGTCTGCCTGGTCAGTTCTTTCTGTTGCCATGGCAACTTAGGCTGTGTCACCCTGCTTGGCCCCGCATTGCTGCTTGCAGCTATATTTTACTATTGATATTTCATGGAAAATCACATACCCGTGAATAAAAGATCCATGCTTTGTATTATATATAATTAATTTTTTTTTCCATTAATCCGTATTCCATGACTTCATGATGCAACAAGGATGTACAAAGATGCCCAGGGAAGAACATCACTTGCTCAGAGAACGTCACATGGAAACAATTCCCTGATTGGTCAGATGTTTTATCGGATCAGATCCAGGCCTGGAAAAATCGCTCCAGAAGCAATCTCACCGATATGGATAAACCCAGGCCTGGGCTATAGGTATCGGTATCGGTCTGGTGTGACCACGAACCACATAAACTGCAGTGGACCAATTTATTTGTTATTGGTATTGTGGGAGCAGGCCTTAAAAGTATGGGTGCCAAGGACTACAACACCCAAACTCTCTCATATTCATGTTCACTATCTTACCAATCACTCACACTTGTACACAATTACTGCCACACTAATTAAATACTCTTGGTTTTCATAGTCATTGGTAAGTAACACACATACCCAACAGGGGATGGATTCTCTCCTGGTTCATGCACCAAATTTTGAAACTTTTGTAGCATTTCTACCAAGACAAAATTGGTTCAGAACCTGAAAAGTTAGTCTCTAGCTGGAACCAGAAGATATCTGGATTTTGCAGTGCGAACCATGATGACATCAGAATTTAATCAAAATCTTCCAGCTGTCTATTTTACATATCACACCAAAATACCTTGGTCTGTACCCAGAATAACCTTCTTGCCATCAGATCAATCAGGAAAGACAGAGCCTGATGCTGTTTTCTGCCTGTCTTACATAGTACTGCAAATAAGCCATATTTTCCCAAAAGCAATATGATCATTTCTGCAAAGTTTCCAGACAATCTCAAGAAAGCAGGAAATCTGAAATTAATTAATGTAATTAATTGCATTAATTAATCCCACAGTATTGTTGTAAAGAAGATCCCTCAATATTCTGGCTTTGGTTGTTTATTGGAGCATTCTAAACAAAGAATGAAAAACAACGAATGAGGCGTGCCAGTTTGTGTTTTTACAAAGTGTGCCATTCCAGAGCCAGAGGCATGACGTAAAACACAGCAAAGGGTCAGTGTCTAGGGTGATGTATTACACACACCACATCAGAAATATGAATATCCCAAGCATATTGGGTTACTTTCAAAACAATATGAGAACAAAATGAGTGTTGAGGTGCTTTTGTTAGCCGAGCACACTGAAGCCTTTATTTGTCACATGCACACTCAAAATCGTCCTCTGCATTTAACCCATCTGAAGCAGTGAACACACATGCACACACAAGTGAGCAATGAGCACATACACACCCAGAGGAGTGGGCAGCCATGCTACAGCACCTGAGGAACAGTTGGGGGTTAGGTGTCTCAATCAAGGGCACCCCCATGTTAACCTAACCACATAGCTTTGAACTGTGGGGAAAACCAGAGCACCCAGAGGAAATCCACACAGACATGGGGAGAACATGCAAACTCCACACAGAAAGGCCCCTGTCAGCCACTGGGCTCAAACCCAGAACCTTCTTGATGTGAGGCGATAGTCCTAACCACTACACCACTGTGCCACCCTACCTATCTTTTTTTCTCTGCCAAGGAAGATCAGGTCCTGGCACGAGAGGAACTTTGACTTTTGATACAAAATTAGGATACACAACATGTCTCAGGATACACTGTGTGCTATTAATGTTAAAAATCTTCAAGACCACTTCAACAGTAGTCACCACCTTGGATGGGATGCTTTTTTATTTCAGGGCACTATGCATAAACATAACACTTACAGACACTTTAGTGTAGCCTATTATCTTCAGGTAGTACTGTTAGTTGATTCCTTCATTCCTTAATTCACCTCCAGTCACCACTTTATCCTGGTCAGGATCATGGGTGATCACAGAATCATGGGAACACTGGGTGTGAGGTGGGAATACCAATCCACCTACATGCATACTTTAAGTTCCAGGATGAAACCAGGGAACTCAGAAGAAATCCACAGAGATATGGGGAGAACTTGTAGAATTCCACACAGACAGTAAGCTCAAGTTCATTTAGAGGGACTCTGGAGTTGTTAAAACCAACATGGAGTCAAATTCTTTTGCTGGTAAAAGGCAATTCCCTAAGTACATACCTAGAGATAGATTGTATAAGATGTTACTGACACAAGAAACCTGTTGAACATATCAGTCAATAGAAAGATTTTAGGCTGGTTTGATCTTAGGTGGATATTTTTTAGATCTTTATCCTGCCAGTGTTCTTGTGTTGAATGTTCTCTTGACACCTGGCTGGCTCACTATTTATTAGATGATTAGATGAAGGGGTGGAGTGTTTTCATTCACTTAATGTTACATTATATATATATATATATATATATATATATATATATATATATATATATATATATATATATATATGTGTGTGTGTGTGTCTCATCTCATTATCTGTAGCCACTTTATCCTGTTCTACAGGGTCGCAGGCAAGCTGGAGCCTATCCCAGCTGACTACGGGCGAAAGGCAGGGTACACCCTGGACAAGTCACCAGGTCATCACAGGGCACACAGACAACCATTCACACCTTCGGTCAATTTAGAGTCACCAGTTAACCTAACCTGCATGTCTTTGGACTGTGGGGGAAATCGGAGCACCCGGAGGAAACCCACGTGGACACAGGGAGAACATGCAAACTCCACACAGAAAGGCCCTCGCCAGCCACGGGGCTCAAACCCGGACCTACTTGCTGCGAGGCGACAGCGCTAACCACTACACCACCGTGCCGCCTGTGTGTGTGTGTGTGTGTGTGTGTATATATATATATACACCGTATATACTAGTGCAGCTCAAAAAATTAGAATATTGTGAAAAAGTTCAATATTTTCCATCAGTTATTTAAGAAAGTGAAAATGTTATATATTATAGATTCATTACACAAAGTAAAATGTTTCAAGCATTTTTCTATTTTAATTTTAATCAGTATGGCATACAGTACAAAAACATAAAAAAAAACCATCTCAAAATATTAGAATATTTCATTTCGAGTTTGAGTAAAACAGTATGAACACAGTGTATCTCTCGGTCTAGTTCAGTACACACAACCACAATCATGGGGAAGACTGCTGACTTGACTGTTGTCCAGAAGATGATCACTGATGCCCTCCACAAGGAGGGTAAGCCACAAAAGGTCATTGCTGAAAAGGGTGGCTGGAAAAGGTGCACAAGCAACAGGGATGGCCGCAGTCTTGAGAGGATTGTCAAGAAAAGTTGATTCAAGAACTTGGGAGAGCTTCACAAGGAGTAGACTGAGGCTGGTGTCAGTGTATCAAGAACCATCACGAACAGACATCTTCAAGAAAGGGGATACAACTTTCACATTCCTAATATCAAGCTACTCCTGAGCCAGAGACAATGTCAGAAGTGTCTTATCTGGGCTAAGGAGAGAAAGAAATGGACTGTTGCTCAGTGGTCCAAAGTCCTCTTTTCAGAGGAAAGTACATTTTGCATTTAATTTGGAAATCACGGTTCTAGAGTCTGGAGGAAGAGTGGAGAGGCACAGAATCCAAGGTGTTTGAAGCCCATTGTGAAGTTTCCACAGTCTGTGATGATTTGGGGTGCCATGTAATTCTGCTGGTGTTGGTCCATTGTATTTTATCAAGTCCAAAGTCAACACAGGCATCTACCAGGAGATTTTAGAGCACGTCATGCTTCCATCTGCTGATGAGCTTTTTGGAGATGCTGATTTCCTTTTCCAGCAGGACTTAGCACCTACCCACAGTGCCAAAACTACTACCAAATGGTTTGCTGACCATGATATTACTGTATTTGATTGGCCAGCCAACTTGCCTGACTTGAACCCCATATAGAATCTATGGGATATTGTCAAGAGGAAGATGAGAAACACCCAACCCAAAAATACAGATACGCTGAAGGCCACTATCAAAGCAACCTGGGCTTCAATAACACCTCAGCAGTGCCACAGACTGATCACCTCCATGCCACACCGCATTGATACAGTAATTCATGGTAAAGGAGCCCCAACCAAGTATTGAGTGTATAAATGAATATACTTTTCAGAAGTTGGACATTTTGGTATTGTAAATCCTTTTTTTTTTTTTTTTATTGATCTTAGGGAATATTAAAATAATTTGAGATACTGGATTTCTGATTTTCATGAGCTATAAGCCATAATCATCAAAATTAAAACAAAAAAAGGCTTTAAATATTTCACTTTACATGTAATGAATATAGAATATATGAAAGTTTACCTTTTTGAATTAAATTATGAAAAAAAGGAACCTTTTCATGGTATTCTAATTTTTTGAGATGCGCTAGTATATATATATTTTTTTCCACCTGAGCTGAAGTTATTTTTTTATGTAAACTTTAATTTTTCAATAGCATTCTCTCCCTTAGTCTTGCTCTCTCATTGTTGTTTACCCGCCAGCTTACTTACCATCACACAGCATATCGATGCCTTTGTTTCTTTCCCCATTTACTATCAAAGATGTTGCCTGGGGATGTAGTACAAAGTTATAGCTGACAATGAAGTAGGACAGACAACTTCTTCAGGCAAAGCAGCTCCATCGGATCCACACGATTAAGGGCTAGAATGAAAATAACTACTTATAGAGATAATAAAGGAGCTGTGGGGATGCCCTGCCTTTTTTGCATACCAGACTTTTATCTCTTTCATCCAAAAAAAGTGGCTCATGTGTATATCTGGCTTTCTGTTTCAGCATTAGCTCTGAAATTCTGTCTAGAGAAGAAATTTGATTTAAAACATTTACCTGGAGCTTTGATTAACCCAGTGCAAACAAGGAGCTTCTTTTAACTAAAGCTATTAACTTTAAAATATATTTATTATTTGTGTAATTGAATCTTTTGATGCTGAATCCACACAACATTTTCAGATACACTGTGAAATAAGTTGACTATACGAGTGAGAATAAAAGTACTTATACAAAATCATGACCGAAGTTACTAAAACATTTTATTTAATAACAATATATTCATCTCTGGGGGCGGCACAGTGGTGTAGTGGTTAGCAATGTCGCCTCACAGCAAGAAGGTCCGGGTTCGAGCCCCGTGGCCGGCGAGGGCCTTTCTGTGTGGAGTTTGCATGTTCTCCCTGTGTCCGCTTGGGTTTCCTCCGGGTGCTCCAGTTTCCCCCACAGTCCAAAGACATGCAGGTTAGGTTAACTGGTGACTCTAAATTGACCGTAGGTGTGAATGTGAGTGTGAATGGTTGTCTGTGTCTATGTGTCAGCCCTGTGATGACCTGGCGACTTGTCCAGGGTGTACCCCGCCTTTCGCCCATAGTCAGCTGGGATAGGCTCCAGCTTGCCTGCGACCCTGTAGAAGGATAAAGCGGCTAGAGATAATGAGATGAGATGAGATATTCATCTCTTTGGAGATAGTTCACTTATTTTAACAACAGGGTTTTTTTTTTTCTGACTTTGGAGACACATTCAGATGACACAGTGGAGATCAGTTTGCACAGTACCAACTGACAATAGTGTAGATAAACCCATTTTGGGATCTTCTAAAGGATCTTTTGATCTGGGCATATTTGCATCATTATTGAATAGTAGGTGTAACATGTACATTCTACTTTTTGATCATAACATGCATCATGCATAAAATGCCTGATTTTTTTTTTCCTAATAGCATGTTTAGTATTTTACTATTTGGCATTTAATCACAAACTATGAAAAAGTATGTGATTGTCATGGTAACTCCTCTGGCCATCACAGGAAGGTATTACTGGAGCTAACTAACACAGAAGCTAACTATTTCCTGGACCCACTCACTATGTGAGGTGAGCAAACTTTTTTTTTTCTTTCCATTAATGATATTCATAATGATGGATTTTCTCTGTCCATCATTAGTTACCATTGGCTAATGATATTAAATGACTTTGTGAAATGGTGCAGGATAAACCACCTGCAGCTGAACACCACCAAAACCAAAGAAATGGTGGTGGACTTCAGGAGGTCCGGTCCCTCTCTGCTACTAGTCTCTATCAAGGGAGTCAATGTGGAAGGAGTCAGAACATACAAATACCTGGGGCTGCATCTGGACAGTAAACTGGACTGGTCCACGAGCACTGATGCACTCTACAGGAAGGGGCAAAGCCGGCTCTATTTCCTGAGGAGGTTGAGGTCCTTTAGCATCTGAAGCAAACTCCTCCTGATGTTTTATGATACATATTTTAATGGACAATGACTGCCACACCCTGTACAGCACATGCACCAGTCAGAGCAGCATGTTTAGTGGCAGACTTTTGTCGCTGTCATGCTCAACAGACAAGTTGAGGAGGTCCTTTGTCCCCAGTGCCATCCAACTGTTCAGCTTTGCACAGAAGGAGAGGGGTTGAAATGAACATTTGGGCATGAGTCTGCCTCACTCTGTCCCCACGACATCATGCCAGCCTACACCCAGACTGTTTTTTTTCTCTTTTACTAGCCATGCACATCCCTTGTTCTATCTAAATTCATAATGCTAGTGTCCTTCATAAGATGCCACCTAATGTTATTTTATGCTCAACTGGAAACAGGCAATATGCAAAAAGGAGGTTCCATATTATTTTGCATCCATGCATATTCATATTTTGACCCACCCTAGGATGCCATCCAAATAAATGTATTAGGTCTGATCTGGCCACCCCATTGTTACAGACCTGTCTACACCTCTGTTTTCTTGTCTGAAGTTTCTACGGTTACCACTCCTATGGTACACAGATTCATTAGTTACATTGATTTACTACTTGGCTACATCCTGATTGCTCTGCTAACTTTGTGTGGTTTGGTTTGCATGAAGATGTTGTTTGATTATTGTTACAGTTCCACCATACCTACAGCTACTTCACCTCACTGTGTCACTTTATATGGCTCTACACCAGTAGTCTACACACACTGCTAGTGAATGTAGTGTCACTACCAATTCTTGTTGTTTGTTGCTGTCTTTTGTGAGCAATTGTCCTTATTTAGCTCTGTCCTTATATTATATTATATTTTATTTTATTTGATCTACATTCACTGGATATGAGCAATTGTGTGCTCTGATTGGCTACTCTACTTCCAGGATATCAGCTCATATACCATTAGCAGAGAAAAACAAAATGGCATAGTGTGTTGCTGAACCAACTGAGGACAAAATAAAAACTCTACTCGAAAACAAAACCCTCAAGAAATTATCAAGTATTTAAAATAAACAGAAATAGCTAAAATAATATATATATATATATATATATATATATATATATATATATATATATATATATATATTAGGGCTGGGAATATTAACGCGTTAATCGCGATTAGATTAATGTAAATTGTGATCGCGAATATTTTTTTTAATCGCGATCAGAGTTTACTAGCATTTTCCGCACTTCTACCATCCACATGCAGCTCCTCTGGTTGTATTAATTAAACTCATTTTCGGTTAAACGCGCTATTTCGAGTTTGCTAGTCTTTTGTTCCTTCTACGCATCCGTAGGCAGCTCGAGCGGAAGCGTGTGGTTTCCATCGAGTCATTGGCATGGAAGGACACGCTGTTGTCTTCAGTTTAGTCCTCTTTTGTGATGGATAAGCAACGGTTTTCTGTTAGTTGCATCAGATTCAGATGAAGAAGTGGACCCAGCATCTGACATGACTGTGGACCGGTACAAAGGTGAGCCCAGCATCTCCTTAGAAGACTGTCCATTGAAATGGTGGTCTGGACACGCAGTGGCTTATCCAAGTTTGGCACCTCTGGCAATGAAATATCTCGCCACACCTGCAACAACAGTGCCTTGTGAAAGACTGTTCTCACTCTCTGGTCACATTATCCAAAAGAAGAGAGCAGCCCTGTCCACTGATAACGTCACTAGATTGGTCTGTGTTAGTAATTGGCTCAAAGAAAAGAAGTAGGGCCTTGTCCTTGGCAGTCCACCCTCCCAAAAAAAGGAGGGTAAACTTCACAGTCAGGCAGTTCTGAAAAAAAAAAAATCCAATGACAATTACAGTTGTTACGACTTTGGACAGAATTAGTTTGTTTGACAGTAATTTTAAGTTATGAAGTGCTTTGTATGGTTATTTATTTTTTTTATGGTGACATTTTATTTTTGAAGAAGAGAGTGGCCTGACATTACATTGTTCATAGTCAAATCTGAAGTAGAGACAAGTGGGTCTACATGGCACTTTTTCTGATTTTTTTTTCTTGTGTTCATTTATTTACAATTTCTCCAAAGTAGCCAGTCATTCATTCTTAATACTTATTTTCCTTTCTCTACACTCTTTTTGAAATAAAAAAGGCCAAAAGATAAATTCTGCTTTTGTCTCTGTCTTCATTTTATTCCAATTTAAGACACAATGGTCAGAAATACTTTGCATTGTGGGTTTAACTTTAGATTCGAACGGTCTTACTGCAAAATATCAATTTTACACATGCAAAGTAAATCAAGATTAATCGCGATTAACTATGAAATTTCTGAGATTAGTTGCGATCAAGAAAATTAATCTTTTGACAGCCCTAATATATATATATATATATATATATATATATATATATATATATATATATATATATTTGTTAAGCCCAATAGCCCCTGTTCCACACTCCAGCCCATTTGGTGGTGGTAATGCACCTTTAAGTTAGTTTGCCAAACACTAAAAAAAACCTAAAGAAGATGAAGAAGAGTTAAACACCCCCCCAAAAAAATTGGAATGAAAGTATTTGATGGTAAGAACTGATATATATTTTTTTCAAGAATTATTATTCTAGCATTTTTCACAAATTGTGACTGTCATTTCACTGGTTTGTTTACATTCTAAATTGAAACGATTTTGTCAGATATTTTGTATAGTTTTTATTTATCAAATTTGCAAACAACTTAAAATAAAATGCTCTGTTTCTCAAAATCCAGTGAATGTGGATAGAATAAAACAGTTTTTCCACTCAATCTCATACATGGCTTATAGCCAACTTGGTGCTACGCGCCTCATCGGCTGTCAGCTCATGTACGACTTGATTTTGTGGAATAACTGTTAAAAATATATTATATTCTATTTTCTATTATATCTTTTTTTAATTGTTTGTTTTTTTGAACCTACATTTATCTATATTTTACTCTGTACTTGAGCTGCTGCAACACTTGATCATAAGGCTCAATGAAGGAATATCTTATCTTATCTTATCTTATCTTATCTTATCTTATCTTATCTTATCTATGTTTCAGCCTTGAGCTATAAACAAGCCCAAAGCCACTCACAAGCAGCAGATTGAGGACCACTTCAGGTGCATATGGTAAGATATCTAGTCTGTTACTGATTATAAAAACATTAGCTTTGCCAAGATCTCCAGGAATTATGAAACATTTGCAAGTGAGCCAAACAATTTATTTGCTTGCTTTGATGAATGTGCTGCACTGAACAGCTGGCAAAGGTTTTCCAGAACATGGTTAATCAAGCTCTTTCTCAAGCATCCATTCCCAAGTGTCTTAAATCTGCGTGACTGTGCCTAAAAATCCATTAACAACCTAAAGGATTATTGACCAGTAGCACTTATTCTTCTCCTTCTGAAATGCTTTGAGAAGCTAGTGCAGTCACATATACATTCGAAGTATTTCCTGAATAACACCAGTTCACCTCTGAAATTAAATGATCCACAGAGGGCACCACATCTGTCATGAGCCACCCAGAGAGTCGAGGATCATACAGATGGTTGAGTGCAAGGCCTTAAGTGGACTCTGTACTTCTTGTGACATCGATATCACGATCTGAAGCAGAAACACGAGACTGTAATGAACCATGCTGAATGAAGCTTTGATCACTAATCATGTGACTTTGGCTAAGCCGTAAGTATATTGTAGCCATGCTTTGGGAAACATGGTGAAAATGTGTCACTGAATTATGACAGACAGCTTCTCCAGTATAAGAAGCTTCGAAACGCCAGAATGAAAATCGCTACTTAAAGAGATAATAAATGGATCTATGGGATATTTTAAAGTTGAGCTCAGTGTCAGCTCAGTGTCAGATGAACCTAAGAAATAAAAATCTGACAAAAAAAAGTGATCTTTTGTTCATGTGATGCCAACGTTAGTGTACACCAAGCTCATGTTTGAGTCTGACAGCATGATGTTGGTCATATATATACGTATATATGGCACGGTGGTGTAGTGGTTAGCGCTGTTGCCTCACAGCAAGAAGCTCCGGGTTCGAGCCCCGTGGCCGGCGAGGGCCTTTCTGTGCGGAGTTTGCATGTTCTCCTCATGTCCACGTGGGTTTCCTCCGGTTTCCCCCAAAGGCATACAGGTTAGGTTAACTTGTGACTCTAAATTGACCGTAGATGTGAATGGTTGTCTGTGTCTATGTGTCAGCCCTGTGATGACCTGGCGACTTGTCCAGGGTGTACCCCGCCTTTTGCCCGTAGTTAGCTGGGATAGGCTCCAGCTTGCCTGTGACCCTGTAGAAGAGTATAAAGCGGCTACAAATAATGAGATGAGGTTTCTTTATTTTAATTTTATTTATTTATTTATTTATTTATTTTTAATAGCAGAGAAAATGTCACCAGTGAGGACATTTTAGAAGTCATGTAGAAGTATACAGCATGTAGTTGTTTCTGCAAAGTGGAAAAAAAAGAAAAGATGCTGGTTTTGCAGAAACAAAGTTGAGAGAGAGAGAGAGAGAGAGAGAGAGAGAGAGAGAGGAAATCTGTCTCATGTTGAACACATGCTGTTATAAAATGGCAAGAGATTAAAGTCAGATCATGTCATTAGGAGGGAATAAATGACACTGTCTTTAATAAGCTTTACCTACTACTATGTCATGGATTAAGTGCACAGAGGCATGCTGGGAGGCTAATGGAGCCTCCTTATGTCCCCCCTTGATGATGGATTCCCCAGTGAGAACTGAGCTCGGTTTGGCTCAGAATGCCTTCGTTGTCAGTTTAACTCACTAAATCTTGCCATTTTCTCACAGCTTTCTGAAACACACACACACACACACACACACACACACACACACACACACACACACACACAGAGTTGTGAGATTTGATTATTGGTCCTCAAATGGTCTCAACTAGAGATATACACTCACCAACCAATGTAATAGGAACTTGTTCTTGATTCTAAGATTCCTGTTCTTGGCTGCAGGAGTGGAACCCAATGTGTTCTTCTGTTGTTGCATTCTGAGATGCTTTTCTGCTTATCATGGTTGTAAAGAGTTGCTGTGAATTACTGTATCCTTCATGGCAAAAAAGCTCGAACCAGTCTGGCCATTTTCCTCTGACCTTTCTTATTAACTAAGCATTTGTTTCCACCTACAGAACTGTCACTCTTTCATTCAGTGTTTTTTTTTTGTTTTGTTTTTCGCACCATTCTATCTGTGTGAAAACCCCAGGAAATCAGCAGTTTCTGAAATTAAAAAAAAAAAAAACAGTCCATCTGGCTCAAACCAACACCCATGTTACAGTGAAAGAGAGTCACACTTTGAGTTCACAATTTTTCCCGTTCTGATGTTTGAAGTGAACATTAATTATCTGAAGCTGTTGATTTTTATCTGCATGATTTGATCCACTGTGCTGCTCTCAATGGATTGGCTGATTAGATAACCGCATAAAACAGCAGGTGGATGGGTGTTCCTAATAAAGTGGACAGCGAGTGTACATAGAGATCAGTCTATCACAGTCATAAAATGGCACTGCATATGACGCACAACTTATGTTTTGCTTTTCCTTTCCTTCAAGGAAGCATTTTATTCAAATTGTGTAGTTTAAAACTTACAAAGCCTCAACTGCTACCATTCTTTCATAAAGTGCTTCGACTACTGTTTGACTAAGACCATCAGTATCAGCTTGTTCATCCATATTGTTGTCTTGGTCACAACTGTCTTCGTATTGTGAGTACTGACTGTTAAAAACTTCAAAGTCTGCTTCATTTGAACTACCTTGAGTACTAGAGACTGGCAAGTCACTCCACTCAGAATCGCTAGACATCTTTTTAATCATTATTAAAAGGCCAGTGGTGTGCATTCTACAGACTACTGTAAACAAAGCTTCGTGAAAAACAAGAACTTTGCAACCAACATGATGTCATCAAAGTGCATTCTGCATAAAACTCGGCCCAGTCCTCTTTTCCATAGACAAGTGTTTTATTTACTTATTGCACAGTTGGTAAAAATGAAAATGAAAAAAAACACTTCATATGCACTTTAACATCTCTCTGCTTTCTAAAGTATAAACTGAGACAAAGAGAAAGACAGTTCAAGATAAGAAAAAATATTATTTTATATATATTTTTTATATATTTTTATTATATATCATCAACATATGATATTTTTATTATCATCCAAAACTGTCCATAACTCCAAGGTCATAACTCCAGGGTCTGGGCTTCAATCCTGAGCTCAGGGTTGTGTGTAATTTCTACATAATCACCATGTGGCTTTCTTTGAAATCCCCGCTGGTAGTTGGCTTGACTACACCAAATTCAGCCAGGGTCATGGTGGATCTGCAACTTATCTTGGGAATGCTAGGCATGAGGCATAGCTACACCTTGAACACACACATTGTCACCCATTTATTCATACCAAGTTTGAATTTAATATAGCCAAACCACCGAGTGTGCCAGGCTGAATATTAATGTTGAGCATTTTGAAGAAAGAAAGGGGAAGAAAAAAGCATTAGGTAAAAAGTGTTTAATGACAACAAATCAAAAGTAAAAGGGTGAAAAATCTATCTTCTGGAATTGCTGAACATAAGTAGTAATGAAGAGCCTTCAAAATGTCACATTATAACTTGAACTAAATTCTACATGTTTTATTAGTGGACTAAAATCAAATTAACAACTCTGCATTATCTGCCTGGATGCTTTCATTTCCCCTACTCTTTTCGATATTTATGAAAATGTAGTGAGATAAATTAGATAAATTAGAAAATAATTATTATATTATATTATATTATATTATATTATGGGCAGCACAGTGGTGTAGTGGTTAGTGCTGTCGCCTCACAGCAAGAAGGTCCGGGTTCGAGCCCCGTGGCCGGCAAGGGCCTTTCTGTGCAGAGTTTGCATGTTTTCCCCGTGTCCGCGTGGGTTTCCTCCGGGTGCTCCGGTTTCCCCCACAGTCCAAAGACATGCAGGTTAGGTTAACTGGTGACTCTAAATTGACCGTAGGTGTGAATGTGAGTGTGAATGGTTGTCTGTGTCTATGTGTCAGCCCTGTGATGACCTGGCGACTTGTCCAGGGTGTACCCCGCCTTTCGCCCGTAGTCAGCTGGGATAGGCTCCAGCTTGCCTGCGACCCTGTAGAAGGATAAAGCGGCTAGAGATAATGAGATGAGATATTATATTATATTATATTATATTATATTATGGGCAGCACAGTGGTGTAGTGGTTAGTGCTGTCGCCTCACAGCAAGAAGGTCCGGGTTCGAGCCCCGTGGCCGGCAAGGGCCTTTGTGTGCAGAGTTTGCATGTTTTCCCCGTGTCCGCGTGGGTTTCCTCCGGGTGCTCCGGTTTCCCCCACAGTCCAAAGACATGCAGGTTAGGTTAACTGGTGACTCTAAATTGACCGTAGGTGTGAATGTGAGTGTGAATGGTTGTCTGTGTCTATGTGTCAGCCCTGTGATGACCTGGCGACTTGTCCAGGGTGTACCCCGCCTTTCGCCCATAGTCAGCTGGGATAGGCTCCAGCTTGCCTGCGACCCTGTAGAAGGATAAAGCGGCTAGAGATAATGTGAATGTGTGATGTGTGAAAATGTAGTGAGATAAATTAGATAAATTAGAAAATAATTATTATATTATATTATGGGGCGGCACGGTGGTGTAGTGGTTAGCGCTGTCGCCTCACAACAAGAAGGTCCGGGTTCGAGCCCTGCGGCTGACGAGGGCCTTTCTGTGTGGAGTTTGCATGTTCTCCCCATGTCCGCGTGGGTTTCCTCCGGGTGCTCCGGTTTCCCCCACAGTCCAAAGACATGCAGGTTAGGTTAACTGGTGACTCTAAATTGACCGTAGGTGTGAATGTGAGTGTGAATGGTTGTCTGTGTCAATGTGTCAGCCCTGTGATGACCTGGCGACTTGTCCAGGGTGTACCCCGCCTTTCGCCCGTAGTCAGCTGGGATAGGCTCCAGCTTGCCTGTGACCCTGTAGAACAGGATAAAGCGGCTAGAGATAATGAGATGAGATGAGATATTATATTATATTATATTATATTATATTATATTATATTATATTATATTATATTATGGGCAGCACAGTGGTGTAGTGGTTAGTGCTGTCGCCTCACAGCAAGAAGGTCCGGGTTCGAGCCCCGTGGCCGGCAAGGGCCTTTCTGTGCAGAGTTTGCATGTTTTCCCCGTGTCCATGTGGGTTTCCTCCGGGTGCTCCGGTTTCCCCCACAGTCCAAAGACATGCAGGTTAGGTTAACTGGTGACTCTAAATTGACCGTAGGTGTGAATGTGAATGGTTGTCTGTGTCTATGTGTCAGACCTGTGATGGCCTGGCGACTTGTCCAGGGTGTACCCCGCCTTTCGGCCGTAGTCGGCTGGGATAGGCTCCAACTTGCCTGCGATCCTGTAGAACAGGATAAAGCGGCTAGAACTAATGAGATGAGATATCCACATTCACTAGACATGAACAATCAAGCACTCTGATTGGCTACTCTACTACTAGGATATCAGCTCATATACCGTGAGTAGAAAAAAACAAAAATGGTGGAGCATTTTGCTGAACCAACTGAAGACAAAATAAAAACTCGACTTGAACCCCCCCCCCCCAAAAAAAAAGCAACAAAATATGGAATAAAAGTATTTGATGGGAAGAACTTTTTTTCAAGAATTATTATTATAGCATTTTTCACAAACTGCTACTGTCATTTTGCCAGTTTGTTTAAATTCTTAGTGGACATTTTTTTGTTGGATGTTTTGTTTCAAGTTTTTACTTATCAAATTTGTAAAAAATAAAAATGCTTTGTTTCTCAAAATCTGGTGAATGTGGACAGAATAAAACAGTTATTTCACTCAGTCTTGTTGTACATGGCTTATCAGCTCTTGTACGAATTGATTTCATGGAATAACTTTTAAATAATAATCTCGACTTTGTCTCAGTTATTATTCACCGATATTTGCTTTGCCTTTGACGAATGATTGTGAATATTATACGATACTCAGCCAACTTATCAATAAAGGGCTGATATTTAAACTTATGGTTAAAATGTTTCATGCAACCATTGTTTGTGCAACCAAAAAAATAACTGAAAGACAGCTATGTTTACCTGATTTGTCGTCACAACCTGTTTGACGTAACTATGACAAAAAAAAGGGTAAACTAGAAATAAACCAAGGGAGAAAAGGGACACATTTATTAATTAATAAGATATTAAATGAGTTAGCCCTTGTAGGATTAACTTGGAATAATGATAAATTAAGAGTTTAGGAAAATGAGGAGGAAGAGGAGGAAGGCAAGGAATATGTGAGTGGGAAATCTGGGGTAATTATCATATGACAAAGAGTTTTCTCAGTATCTTGATAGACTGCCAAATCATCCATGACCAACTGAACTGCTTCTTCCAGGAATGGATAAGTGATAGCACTGAACCTGGCCAAGTGATCAAATAACATTAATAACTCTAGATAAACCAAATTCACAATTTCACTGGACTTGACTAGTCATAGCCAACATCTGCAAGCACTGAGGAGCTGTTGGACGAGTGTGAACAGTCTGCTCACGTCCTAAAACCAGAGGTGCCTGAAGTATTTCTAAGGTCCCTGTGGTTCAAGGGCAAAATTTCGTATGATGTCAGACAGAAGGGGACATTGTCAGATCACCTCTTAAGCCTTAAGCCAGGGGTGTCAAACTCAAATTCACAGGGGGCCAAAATTAAGAACTGGGACTAAGTCGCGGGCCAAACTCAATATTTATTGAATAATTAATTTTTTATTGAATAAAACACTGTAAACAAACAAGAAATAAAATGTGAAATAAAACAAATGCATTTCTGTTTATACCAAAGAAATCCAATAGACTACCTACATTTAATTAAAAAAAAAACTTATATATTTTTTTTTTGCAGGCCAACAACCAAAATTATAATAAGTGCCTTCAATGAAAATCATTCAACTATTAACAGTTCATGGAAAACCAATCTTTGCTATACGGTCTGACATGGGCTACTCGCATTGGTTCGAGCCAGATACTTGGCTTCTCTTCTTAGATGCGAGCATATCAATGTCTGGGGTTAAGCTCTGAGCTGAGGAAATCCTCAGAATTGAGTGAAGGTGCTCATCTGAGAGGCAACTCCTGAGTGGCGTTTTGTTCATCTTCATCAAAGAGAACAGTTGCTCGCACAGATATGTGCTGCCGAACATAGAGAGCATTTGAGCAGCTTGCTCACGAAGTCATGGCATTGTTTCGGGGAGGAAACGTGGAAACTCTGCGGCACCCACAGTGTCATACTTTGACTTGAGCATGTCACTACATTGGAGTTCAATCAATTCCATTTGAATGTTGGTTGGTGAGCTTTCGATGTCAACCGTAAACGGATTATTGAGCAGTTTAAATCTGTATTTCTGGGCTTCAAAATCGGCAAATCGTTGGGTAAACTCGGCGCTGAGTAAGCTCAGTTTTTCAGCAAACTGTGCGGTTGGCACCATGGCAGGCGAGATCTGGTGTTGTATTGCTTGGCAGCACAGAAAGTGGCCCATATTTCTGCTCAGCAGCTGAGTTTCCCACAGGCGCAACTTGGTCCTGAAAGCCTTGACAGCAGCGTACATATCTGTGATGATGTGGCCACGCCCCTGAAGCTGCAGGTTGAGCGCATCAAGGTGTTTCAGGATGTCACACAAAAATGCCAGCTCACACAGAAATTTTTTGTCCCTGAGGCCTGTGGTGTCTTTTCCTTTGCTCTCCAAAAACTGGCAGATTTCCTCATGCAGCTCAAGAAACCTGTTCAAAACTTTCCCTCGACTTAGCCATCTCACGTCAGTGTGGTAGGGCACGTCTGTGTATTCAGAGCCAATTTCATCAAGGAAGGACTTGAATTGACGATGATTCAGTCCTTTGGCCCTTATGAGGTTCACCACGCTCGTCACGGTGCTCAACACATGCTCCATTCGCATGCTTTTCCCGCACAACGCTTCCTGGTGTATGATGCGGTGGTACACAGTAAGCTCACCTGCTGCATGCTCCTGCATTCTCTCCCTAACCCGGCCCACCAGTCCGCTCCTCTGTCCGCACATCGCTGGCGCACCATCTGTGGTCAGTGACACGAGTTTCTCCCAAGATAGCCCCATTTCATTAACACACTTGGCCACTTCTTCAAAAATGTCCTTCCCCGTGGTTGTGCTGTGCATCGACTTTATTCCTAAAAGTTCCTCTGTAACGCACAGATTAGAGTCCACTCCACGGACGAAGATTGACAGGTGCGCAGTGTCACTTATGTCACTGCTCTCATCCACAGCGAGGGAATATGCCACGAAGTCTTTCCCCTTTTCCACCAGCTGCTCTTGCAGGTTGGTGGCGAGCTCACATGTACGCTCAGCTATGGTGTTTCTGCTGAGGCTTACGTTTTGAAACGCTTGTTTTTTTTTCTGGGCACACGATATTGCACACTTTCACCATGCAGTTTTTAACAAACTCTCCCTCTGTAAAGGGTCGGGCTGATATAGCGATGTCTTGTGCAACAGTAAAACTAGCTTTGACAGCAGCATCACTTCGTGACTTTGCTTGGATAAACATAGTTTGTCTTGAAAGCAGACTTGTTTTCAACTCCTCTACCTTTTGTAGCTTGAGTTTTGCATCCAGATTCTTGTATTTGTCTTCATGTTTAGTTTCGTAGTGCCTTCTTAAATTGTACTCTTTAGTGACAGCCACGGTAAATCCACACACCAAGCAAACAGGTTTGTCCTTGAATAATATGAACATGTAATCATTCTCCCACCTATCTTGAAAAGTCCGATTATCAATCTTTCGCTTCGCCATTTTCGAGGAAAGTTTGTCTGGTTGCATGGATATGAATTTGTTTGTGAACAGAAAAGGCGGCATTTTGGGATTTGGAGTGTTATTGGCATGATACGCTGAATGTATAGTATGTAGCGCCGATGCAGCGATGGGCCGCGCTACTGATGTGCTGAATAGAACACTGGCGCGCCAGCTCCAATACGGATGTGCTGTATATAACACGCGGCGGGCCAGCTATAATACGGATCTGTTTATGACCTCGCGGGCCAAATTTATTTTGGCCCGCGGGCCTGAGTTTGACACCCCTGCCTTAAGCGATCCACAGGTTGTAGTTAATGAAGCTCAGCCTAATCTGTCAAAGTTTTGTTTGTTTGGAGGCAGTTTTTTTTTTTTTTTTTATTCAACTGGGTTCATGTTATGTTTCCTCTAAAGCCAAACATGGTCAACTGAAAAGTTGTAAACCTTTTGTTCAAAGCAAAAGCACACACTTTCAGTTCTTTCATATGTCCTTATCTGTCATGTGAACTTTTTTTTATGGAAACAATATGAGCTCAGTCTATGTAATTATAATACAGGCTGAAAAAAATATCAGCCCAAATGGAGATCAGATGTAGGAGATATTTTATTCTGTGCAATCACCTGACACAACCGTCACTGATTCACGAATCTACAGCTGGGACTAGAACAAAATCAGCCCAAGCCTAGCTTCTTGATACCTTTTCTGTATTTTTCTTACAACAATTTGTTGTGTTGCACAAATCCCCCAAACAGTGTGCCTTCGTAACAGCAAATAATCTGATGTGGATACTAAAAACGAAGCCTTCTACTGCGATCTTTTTTTTATAGGAAGGATGGGTGGGATGAGAGCTTCCTCCCATTAGTAAAAGCAGATATTTTGTGGTCTGGTCATTGCTGACACACTAGAGGTCAGTGGAATTAGTAACAAATTCAGAGTCAGTCCCTCACGTGTCCCATATATACTCCCTGGCCATTTTATTAGGAGCATCCATACATCCACCTGCTGTTTTCAGGGATGAGAATGAAAAATATTTTAAAAAGTCTGAAAAAAGCCGGGGGTTTGGGGGGCGCAGGCACCCAGTGGGGCCCAGGGGGTGGGAGCTAATGACTTTTGGCTTTTTTTTTTTTACCCCAAAACCATTAATTTTATCAGTAAAAAGTTGCAATTTATTTGGAAATAAATGCCCCTTCTTGGTGGACTACCAGGTGAAAATGATTAATATGGTACAAGAGACTTGTTTTTAATCAATTCACATTTGATGATTTCAAAAAGTCAATGCACCTTTTAATATAAACGAGCTCTACAGTATTATATTTCTGCATTTTTGCTATTCATGTCTTTGAATACTCTAATCCTTTAAAATGAAGTGCAAACCAGAAAAAAGTTCTATCATATAATTCTCTTAAGCTTTCTTCTGATGTTATCATGGTAGCAGGAGCGCTTGCATATTAAGCAGGCAACAGTCAACATCACTTATCACTTCCCTTTCAACTGTTGTGTGTACTAACTAGGTTCTATCTGGACAGGATGTTGTGTAATGTAATACATATACCATATGGTCAATTTGAGGATCAAGATGGTGATTTTGAATTAAAGAACAGGCATGTACAATTGGCATAACATATTGGAAATTTTTTTTTTTAAATCAAAAACTATAAGTTCATCTTGGCCTAAAAAATTTGGGCAGACGCTCCCGCGTGGCACATGCCAGCAATTCCCCCCATCCCCTAGGAAATGAACGATAAGTAGGATAGTTATACGCGGTATCATACCTAAAATTTTATCAGAAATATAGATATGATACTATGATTCTCCCCAACATGCTACATTAGATAAGCTAACCCCATTTATAAAAGATACACACTTATATATGATGTGTATTTGATATATATGTGATATATATGATGTATATTCATACATTGTTACTTTACGGAAATCTTCAATAAGTTTGGTCTTTTCATGACAGCCTGTTGTAGACCTAAATACAATGCACATGAAATGACACTACTCACCTCAACATGTCTTTTACAATCATTTCCATGGGCAATGCTGAAACCACTGTTGCAAACAGTTCATCGCGCGAAACTGTCATTATTTTTGACCCTTATTAGACAGGGATATTCTTTTGTGTAATCTGAGGTGAACTGGGTTTTGTACTTTCGTTTTTTGGGGTGCTCTCTCTCTGCCATGACGATCCTGTAGGCTGTACTGACTGAACTGAAAACTTTGGTCCTCGAGAAAAGAGATAAAAGCCCGCCCACACTGAAAGCTGATTGTCTTATTTTGCTGAGTAAACCAATCAGGATGCTCTTTGTCTAGCATGCGCTACATGAACAGGCACACACGCAGTCTCTCTCGCTCTCCCTCGCACACTCCGTCGTATGCGCACATTCTAAGATGCGCGATGCAGACATTAATGTTTCACGTGCACACTCTTGCTTTAGATTCCGGGAGATATTCTCCAATTTGCGGGCATCAGGGAGCCACTATCAATATGCGGGAGACTCCCGGAACTTCCGGGAGACTTGGGATGTCTGCGTTATAAGGTGACCACAGATTGTTTAACCAAACCCCCCCCCGAAAATTTCTCAACGGATTTACATTGATCTCAAAAACGATCATTTTGGTCTGAAAAAGACGGAAATCCACCGATCAGCGGAAAATTCTCATCCCTGTGTTTTGTGCAGTTCTCTGACAGCAGCGCAATGCATACTATCATGCAGATACAAATCAAGAGCTTCGGTTAATGTTCACTTCAAACATGAGAATGGGAAAAATTGTGATCTCAAAGTGTGACTTTCTTTCATTGTAGCATGGGTGTTGGTTTGAGCCAGATGGACTGGTTTGACTATTTCCAAAAGTGCTGATCTCCTGGGGATTTCACACACAAGAGTCTTACACAGAATGGTGCAAACAAACAAACAAATAAACAAACAAACAAACAAACAAACAAAAAAACAGTGAGTGAGTGAGTGAGTGAGTGACAGTTTTGTGGGTGGAAATAAATGCCTTATTGATAAGAGAGATCAAAGGAGAATGGCCAGATTGGTTCAAGCTGCCAGGGAGGATATAGAAACTCATAGTAACTCTTTACAACTGTGGTGAGCAGAAAAGCATCTCAACATGCAACAGCAGAAGACCACATTGGGTTTCACTTTTGCAGCCAAGAACAGGAATCCTAGAATCAAAAACAAGTTCCTATTAAAGTGGCCGGTGAGTGTACATCTGTAGTTGAGACCAATTAAACTTTATTATCATTACAGGCTCGAGGCCCACAACTCACACAATTATGAACTTCAGTGATGTAATTGAAATTGAGGAACTGAGGAGCCATAATTCACACACCACACTGAGAGTGCTGCCATTTCTGCTCTTTTCCAGTGTTTCCAGCATCATGAAAAGCAACCCACTTTGGGTTGAATTTATGAATACAATTACAGATAGGGATATTTGCAGGATTAAACGGACACAGATAGTGGGACTGCATTGCACCCTCATCTCATCTCATTCTCATTATCTCTAGCCGCTTTATCCTTCTACAGGGTCGCAGGCAAGCTGGAGCCTATCCCAGCTGACTACGGGCGAAAGGCAGGGTACACCCTGGACAAGTCGCCAGGTCATCACAGGGCTGACACATAGACACAGACAACCATTCACACTCACACCTATGGTCAATTTAGAGTCACCAGTTAACCTAACCTGCATGTCTTTGGACTGTGGGGGAAACCGGAGCACCCGGAGGAAACCCACGCGGACACGGGGAGAACATGCAAACTCCACACAGAAAGGCCCTCGCTGGCCCCGGGGCTCGAACCCAGGACCTTCTTGCTGTGAGGCGACAGCGCTAACCACTACACCACCGGCATTGCACCCTTATGACGTTGTATTCTGGAACACAGTATTACATTTCTCAGTATCAGTAACACATCTCAATTTGACCTTGTAAATCAATACTGAGCACCTATTTATTTTTACATTCGTCTCCTATCCCATTAAGACTGGATGTAACATTTGCATATATGGTATATCTCTTTTAGACCAGTGTGACATTTGTGTACTTTTCCCTTTAGAGACAGATGTGACGTGTGCATTTTAAAGAATGACATTGTTTTCAAGACCCATGACCAATGAAATGCTTCATGATTTACATGTAGGGAAGGTAAAATGCATAATGGGATACTTTTTTTTTTTAGTATTCTTAGCTCGTCTTAGCCTCTGTGTGGGCTGCAAAATGTTGTGCTTCAGACAATGACAATTGCTGATGACCTGAATGAGGGGAGTGATAATTATTATTATTATTATTATTATTATTATTATTATTATTATTATTATTATTATTATTATCATCTGTACAATTTTCCTTTTTTATTTAAAAAATAATAATAATAATAATGATGATTAGACCAAAGGCAATGATTTCCAATGAAAGCCAAAGGTTTTTTTTTTTTTTTTTTTTTTCCTATTTGCTACAGAGACAGAGAAATAAAGGTTGAAGTGAACACTGACAATTCTATCAAGTTTTTTCGGAAAACCCTTAGGAGTTAGGACGTTATTTCAAACAATGCCTGAGGTCAGAGAATGTTTTTTCTCAAAGGTGCCTTAGGTCATATTGGGTTAAATAAGTTTACCAGCACACTAGGTCTGCATGATGCCAAGCAACTGGGCTGTAAATGCCCCTGATTGGCTCATTTGGCTCGAGGCACAAAAGGTTTCTACCGTAGCTTGCCAGGTGCTGCTGGAAAGACAAGCAGCCTCACTGATAACACATCTAATCATACAGTTAGGTCCATATATATTTGGACACTGACATAAATGTAGTTTTTTTACCTGTTTACTGAAACATATTCAGATTATAGTTATATAATGGACATGGACATAAAGTCCAGACTTTCAGCTTTCATTTGAGGGTATCCACATTAAAATTGGATGAAGGGTTTAGAAGTTTCAGCTCCTTAACATGTGCCACCCTGTTTTTAAAGGGACCAAAAGTAATTGGACAATTGACTCAAAGGCTATTTCATGGGCAGGTGTGGGCAATTCCTTCATTATGTCATTCTCAATTAAGCAGATAAAAGGCCTAGAGTTGATGTGAGGTGTGGTGCTTGCATTTGGAAGATTTTGCTGTGAAGAAAACATGCGGTCAAAGGAGCTCTCCATGCAGGTGAAACAAGCCATCCTTAAAAAAAAATCCGTTTCCTGTCCACCGGGTGAGCAAAAAAAAATTTTCAGGAGGGAGGGAGGGAATTTTTTTTTTTAATATGGATGGATGGATAAGAAATCGCAATGTTGTGTTTGCTTTTTCTTTCAGTACTTTATTACAAAAGCAGACACATTTAATAAAATATGACAGTTTAATCAACTGAAACTTGTACAAAAACTTTAAGTTAGCATTTTAAATGCTGACTGCAACATTTGCAAAACTTTTACAAAGGTACTTAAAATGTCCGATACACGGACTTTTTGTAGTTCTAAATCGACCGTTAGGCCTAGTTCGAATGAAATTACACTATTAAAATGATCACTGAATGATTTGTTTTTCTGAATCTTTACTATTTTGTTGTTCGCTAGAATACCATTTTGCGATTTCACACTTAAGCAAATGTTTGAAAACTCCGGATCTCCTTCCTTCATGGTGGCTGCCATTTTTTTGTGCCACACGGCGCATGCGCAGAGCTGATTCAATTCTATATTCTGCGCGGAATGCAGGGCTTTCCACAAGCGCCGGCTGCCGGCCATACAGCCAACTACGCAATTAAGTCCAGCCGGCTACTTTAATGACTTATTTTTGTAGCCCACAGGCTCTAAATATTAATTTTTGATTTTAATAAAATTAAATGTTTATCTAACGGACTGACAATAATGTCAAACTGAACCGCACTCATTTAAGTTGTGATTTGCGCTGTTTGTACCGATAATAACCACAGATTCCCTGCCGACTTCATTGATCAAGGGAGAGTAACTCATCCGTGGCCCCGACGTGCGGTGTGTGTGTGCACGCACTCAGCGGAGGCAGTAGTGTGTCAGGGCCGTCGGAGGGAACAGAAGCAGAGATAACGCTTATTTTGTCTCCGGTAAACCAGTCTTCTCTCGTTCAATTACGTGCTGGCATCAAAAGACACTGTTGGTTGTAAATGAAACCAAACTGAGTCGTTGGAGTGTATTTTCATACACAAATGGAGAAATGTTCGCTGAGCGTTTGTGTAGCCACCACTGCAGACCGTTGTCATTGTTAATTCATAGCATGCTCAGTTGCGTGAATGTATCATGCACCGAAAATAAGAGATTTACAAGCCAGGAATGCCTCATGATGCAATGCGCAAGAAAAGAGAGAAGATTTACTGCCATTTTACTTTGTATTTGAGTAAAGTGAATAAATAAATGATCTGTGGAAAATGCATTTAATCCTGGGAACTGCATGCACAGGAGTTTATTTTGTGTTTACCCACCCCCGGCTGGCTACTTATTTGTCATGGCTGGCTAGTATGAGCCTTAGTGGAAAGCCTGGGAATGCGTAAATGTCAAGTTCGATTTTAGATTTACGAGCCCGAAAAAAAATGTCGAAAAACCGGTGTTAAAAAAAAAAATTTCAACCGCACAAACAGCACTCACCCGGCCGGTGGACCGGAAACAGAACATTTTTTAATAATGGCCTTAAGCTGCGAAAACAGAAAAAAACATCTGAGAAATTGCGACAATATTAGGAGTGGGAAAATCTACAGTTTGGTACATCCTGAGAAAGAAAGAAAGAAAGAAAGAAAGAAAGAAAGAAAGAAAGAAAGAAAGAACTGGTGAACTCATCAATGCAAAAAGACCTGGACACCCACAGAAGACAACAGTGGTGGATGATCACAGAATAATTTCCATGGTGAAGAGAAACCCCTTCACAACAGCCAACCAAGTGAACAACACTCTCCAGGAGGTAGGCCTATCAATATCCAAATCTACCATAAAGAGAAGACTGCATGAAAGTAAATACAGAGGGTTCACTGCACGGTGCAAGCCACTCATAAGCCTCAAAAATAAAAAGGCTAGATTGGACTTTGCTAAAAAACATCTAAAAAAGCCAGCACAGTTCTGGAAGAACATTCTTTGGACAGATGAAACCAAGATCAACCTCTACCAGAATGATGGAAAGAAAAAAGTATGGTGAAGGCGTGGTACAGCTCATGATCCAAAGCATACCACATCATCTGTAAAACATGGCGGAGGCAGTGTGATGGCTTGGGCATGCATGGCTGCCAGTGGCACTGGGTCACTAGTGTTTATTGATGATGTGACACAGGACAGAAGCAGCCGGATGAATTCTGAGGTATTCAGAGACATACTGTGTGCTCAAATGCAGCCAAACTGATTGGTCGGCGTTTCATAATACAGATGGACAATGACCCAAAACATAAAGCCAAAGCAACCCAGGAGTTTATTAAAGCAAAGAAGTGGAATATTCTTGAATGGCCAAGTCAGTCACCTGATCTCAACCCAATTGAGCATGCATTTCACTTGTTAAAGACTAAACTTCAGACAGAAAGGCCCACAAACAAACAGCAACTGAAACCGCTGCAGTAAAGGCCTGGCAGAGCATTAAAAAGGAGGAAACGCAGCGTCTGGTGATGTCCATGAGTTCAAGACTTCAGGCAGTCATTGCCAACAAAGGGTTTTCAACCAAGTATTAGAAATGAACATTTTATTTACAATTATTTAATTTGTCCAATTACTTTTGAGCGCCTGTAATGAAGGGATTGTGTTTAAAAAAAATGCTTTAGTTCCTCACATTTTTATGCAATCATTTTGTTTAACCCACTGAATTAAAGCTGAAAGTCTGAACTTCAACTGCATCTGAATTGTTTTGTTCAAAGTTCATTGTAGTAATGTACAGAACCAAAATTAGAAAAATGTTGTCTCTGTCCAAATATTTATGGACCTAACTGTGTGTGTGTGTGTGTGTGTGTGTGTGTGTGTGTGTGTGTGTGTGTGTATTTTGTGTGTATTTGATTTGTTTATTCAGTAAATAATAATCATACAAACACTATACATGTAAATATGACAATTAAAAAACAGGATAACACATGAAAGCAAAATTGCTTATTTCCAATGTGGTCCTATTGGTCACGTCGCTTAACAGCAAATTTAAAACTAGTTAATGTCCTACATGATCTTATGGCAGATTATTGAATGCTTTAATGGATGTATAAACAAATGATGATTTACCAAATGATTTGACACGAGGTATCTGCAGAGAGGTAGTGCTTGATCTTGTGTTCATTGAATGAACATTTTGAACCAAGCTGAACTGATCTGATAAATAATTAGGGGCCATATTATGAATCATTTTGAATATGAGGTTCAGCTTGAGTTGGGTAGCGCGCATTTGGACTGGTAACATTTTGACCTGATTGAACTCTACAGCACCAACATGTGTTCTGATCGGTGCATCCAAAAGAAATCGTATGATTTTGTTTTGGGAAACCTGAAGTCTATCTTTGTACTACTTCGTTAACCCTGAGTACCATGATATACAGGCATAGTCATAGTGACACTGTATAATGGCCAAGACTAACAGTCTCCTAGTTTCCTGGCTAATATGTTTAGCCTGCCGATACAGAAACTTCAATTTTGCATTCGGCTTTCTAACTATTTTGTCCACAATAGCCTCTCCATTCAGAGATTGATCTAGAGTAAGGCCCAAATATTTGACATGCGAGCGACTTGCAAACACATTTCCATCACACTGCACCTGAATGGATTTAATTTTGCTGAGTTTACTCTTCGAAGCGAAGAGAATGGACTCCATTTTGCTAAATGCAGGGATAATCTATTGTCAATCAGCCATTCTCTGATTGATTATAACTCCCTGGATAATCTATGTTGAATTACCTCTGAACTCTTATCCGCAACTATAAGTGTGGCGTCATCGGCATAAAGTAACAATTTGCAATTTACAGCAGAGGTAATGTCATTAACATAGATCAAAAATAATAATGGGCCAAGTATTGACCCTTGGGGAACACCACAAGAAATATTTTCTGGATCAGAAAATGTGCCCCCAATATCTACCACTTGTGCGTGGGATTGCAGGTATGACCTAAACCAATCAACTGCAGATTGTCGGAGCCCTATAGCTTCCAACTTCATCAAAAGCCTATCATGGTTCACCGTGTCAAAGGCTTTCTGGAGGTCCAGCAACACCACCCCTATATAATTGACCTTGTCCTGTTCATGCCTGATGTAATCCAATAGGTGAACCAAACAGGTATCAGTCGAAAATGTCAACCGAAAACCTGACTGATACTCGTAAAGGAGATCCTTATCAGAGAGATATCTGTGCAGTTGCTCAAACACAACTCTCTCAAATAATTTAGAGATGGTACTGAGAATTGAAATCGGTCTATAGTTACCAGGATCCAGTTTACTTGCTTTCTTGTAAAGTGGCATCACCCTTGCCACTTTAAGATCTGCAGGTATTTCACCAGAAACAATAGATAAATTTAGAATATGCACAAGGGGTGACGATATGAGCTTGGATCCATCTTTAACAAACTTGGGGGACAATTGATCTAAACTGGTAGCCTTGCTCGAATTTAAAGTTGACAAGATCTTGTACACCTTTTCCACAGAAACCTCTGAAAATGAGAACATGTTCGAATGCACACCTTTAGATGAATAGAAACCTTTAACAAAAATGATACCATATTTACCAATGACATTATGTAATTTATCAACAAGCTTAGCTGCCACAGATGTAAAATATGAATTGAAACAAGCTGATACTTTTTGTTTATCATAACACACTTCCTCATCTATAGTCAGACCAATGTTATCTATTCTAGTTTTACATTTAGAGGGTGCAGACATATTTTTGATCACATTCCACATTTTTCTCAGTTGGTCTTTACACTCATTAACTTTAGATTTAATATAGTCTGACTTGGCCACTCTTTTATAATACATAACTTTGTTACGGAAGAAAATGTATCGATCATACAATAATGGGTCCTTGGTATGAGAGAATTTCTTAAACTTTGTCTCTTTTTCATTAATTATATGAAATTTCACCAGACATCCATGGAGCCGTATTTTGTTTTACTCTAAGTTTTGAGTGGCAAGATGGCATCAATAACTCCAAGAAACTTAGATTTAAACAGCACCCATGCATTATGAACATCACATTCGTATACCGGTAACCAATCAACTTCGTGTGTGTGTGTGTATACTAGTGCATCTCAAAAAATTAGAATACCATGAAAGTTTTTTTTTTTCATAATTTAATTCAAAAAGGTAAACTTTCATATATTCTATATTCATTACATGCAAAGTGAAATATTTAAAGCCTTTTTTGTTTTAATTTTGATGATTTATGGCTTATAGCTCATGAAAATCAGAAATCCAGCATCTCAGATTATTAGAATATTCCCGAAGATCAATTAAAAAAAAGGATTTACAATACAGAAATGTCCAACTTCTGAAAAGTATATTCGTTTATACACTCAATACTTGGTTGGGGCTCCTTTACCATGAATTACTGTATCAATGCGGTGTGGCATGGAAGTGATCAGCCTGTGGCACTGCTGAGATGTTTTTGAAGCCCAGGTTGCTTTGATAGTGGCCTTCAGCGTATCTGTATTTTTGGGTCGGGTGTTTCTCATCTTCCTCTTGACAGTACCCCATAGATTCTCTATGGGGTTCAGGTCAGGCAAGTTGGCTGGCCAATCAAATACAGTAATATCATGGTCAGCAAACCATTTGGTAGTAGTTTTGGCACTGTGGGTAGGTGCTAAGTCCTGCTGGAAAAGGAAATCAGCATCTCCAAAAAGCTCGTCAGCAGATGGAAGCATGAAGTGCTCTAAAATCTCCTGGTAGATGGCTGTGTTGACTTTGGACTTGATAAAATACAGTGGACCAACACCAGCAGATGACATGGCACCCCAAATCATCACAGACTGTGGAAACTTCACAATGGGCTTCAAACACCTTGGATTCTGTGCCTCTCCACTCTTCCTCCAGACTTTAGAACCGTGATTTCCAAATTAAATGCAAAATGTACTTTCATCTGAAAAGAGGACTTTGGACCACTGAGCAACAGTCCATTTCTTTCTCCCCTTAGCCCAGATAAGACACTTCTGACATTGTCTCTGGCTCAGGAGTAGCTTGATATTAGGAATGTGAAAGTTGTATCCCCTTTCTTGAAGATGTCTGTTCGTGATGGGTCTTGATACATTGACACCAGCCTCAGTCCACTCCTTCTGAAGCTCTCCCAAGTTCTTGAATCAACTTTTCTTGACAATCCTCTCAAGACTATGGCCATCCCTGTTGCTTGTGCACCTTTTCCAGCCACCCTTTTCAGCAATGACCTTTTGTGGCTTACCCTCCTTGTGGAGCGCATCAGTGATCATCTTCTGGACAACAGTCAAGTCAGCAGTCTTCCCCATGATTGTGGTTGTGTGTACTGAACTAGACCGAGAGATACATTGTGTTCATACTGTTTTACTCAAACTCGAAATGAAATATTCTAATATTTTGAGATGTTTTTGTACTGTATGCCATACTGATTAAATTAGAAAAATGCTTGAAACATTTTAGTTTATGTGTAATGAGTCCATAATATATAGCATTTTCACTTTCTTAAATAACTGATGGAAAATATTGAACTTTTTCACAATATTCTAATTATGTGAGATGCACTAGTATATATAATGGACTGTGGTGAGCTCATTGATCTTTTAACATCAGGGTTGTCCAGCGCTCTGTGAAGCAGTGCTTCTGTGCTTGGTGCAGTGTTCTGAACGATGTTGCCTGGTGGTGTCATGGCAGCTGTTCAGGCAGTGTGGGACATACTTTCATGTACCTTTTGGTGGGATTATGGGTAGCTACGCCATTGGAATTACATCCTGATCATCTTTTGGTGGACTTTTTTTTTTTTTTTGTAATTGTGAAGCGGGCGGCACGGTGGTGTAGTGGTTAGCGCTGTCGCCTCACAGCAAGAAGGTCCTGGGTTCGAGCCCCGGGGCCGGCGAGGGCCTTTCTGTGTGGAGTTTGCATGTTCTCCCCGTGTCCGCGTGGGTTTCCTCCAGGTGCTCCGGTTTCCCCCACAGTCCAAAGACATGCAGGTTAGGTTAACTGGTGACTCTAAATTGACCGTGAGTCTGAATGGTTGTCTGTGTCTATGTGTCAGCCCTGTGATGACCTGGCGACTTGTCCAGGGTGTACCCCGCCTTTCGCCCGTAGTCAGCTGGGATAGGCTCCAGCTTGCCTGCGACCCTGTAGAAGGATAAAGCGGCTAGAGATAATGAGATGAATTGTGAAGCGACCTTGGGTGTGAGAAAGGCAATAAAAGTTGAACTTATTATTATTATTATTATTATTAATTCTGTGGGATTGGACTATATAGGCTAGCCTATGTGACCCATGTGAATCAATGAACCTTCGACACCCATGACCCTGTCACTGGTTCACCTCCCTTGGACCACTTTTGGTAGGTACTAACCATTGCATACCGGGAACACCCCAGAAGATGTGTCATTTTGGAGATGCTCAGACCCAGTCATCTAGCCATCTCAATTTGGCCTTTGTCAAAGTCACTCAGATCCTTATGCTTGCTCATTTTTTTCCTGCTTCTGACACATCAACTTCAAGAACTGATTGTTCTCTTGTTGCCTAATATATCCCACCCCTTGCCAGGTGCCACTGTAACAACATAATCAATGTAATTCACTTCACCTCTGAGTGTTTATTTTATGGCTGATCAGAGTGTGTATATAACATGAGTCAAAATAACTTTTGGTTCATCCTTTGAGATAGTGTTTTTGTTGATCAAAATCAGGCCTATTGTGTATAATATTATGTAATATGCTATATTTTTTGCCCATTCTCTTGATAGTAGCCAATAATTTGTCCCAATATTCTCTAAAGTACACCCATATGCCTGATATCTGTTTCATGTGTGTAATATTTCTTATTATATGCTACTATATAGATTTGCATATAGAGTCCACCATAAATGCACACACTTCTGTTCTCAATGACACACTCTTCGAAGGTTACACTTTTTCTCCATCATGAGGAACATTAATCTTCCTCTACTGGATATATTTCATGGTAATTGAAATAAAAACAAGGTGCCTTTGTAAACGCTGTGTAATTGTTTCAATCCTCATGGGCTGCATATATTATACAATATACAGCTTTTAAATACTGACTAGCATAGCGATATGAACCTTGACAGCTTCTAGACATACACAATCTCAGACACATTAATTAATTCATTCATTCATTTTCAAAACCACTTATCCATGTTGGGTCATGGTGTTAAGTGCTGCTCCTTTGTTTCCGATATTTGATTAAACTTTCCCACTTCAATCACTTCCTTGGAGTTGGGTGCTCTGGTCTGATGCATGTTATAATGAAGATATGAATGCATACCATTGTTCCTTTTGAAGAATTTATTTGTCAATAGAATGAATTTAAAACTGCAAGCATAGTTAGGTTAACATGGGGTGGCCTTGGGCTGAAGTGCCCTTGAGCAAGGTACCTAACCCCTAACTGCTACCCAGGCACTGTAGCCCACTGCTCTGGGTGTGTGTGTGTGTGTGTGTTTTCACTGCTTCAAATGGGTTAAATGCAGAGGATGAATTTCACTCTGCTTGAGTGTGCATGTGACAAAGGCTGCTTCTTCTTCTTAAACTTAAGTTCTGCAGGCAAAGCTCATCTTCCATTTTGGTTATATGAACATGATCATTGACTCTTTCCTCTCACACCCCCTTACTCTCCCTGGTGCATATCCCTGCAGCATCTCAAACAGAGCTATCCCTGCCTCTCCTATACAGGGGCACACTGATACAATAATGAAAATTGCATTACATTAATTTAGCAGATGCTCTTATCCAGAGTGATGTACAACATACCCAGAGCAGCCTGGGGAGCAGCTGGGGGATAGATGCTTTGCTCAAGGGCACTTCTGCCATTCCTGCTAGTCCAGGAAACTGAACCAGCATCCTTTTGGTCCCAAAACTGCTTCACTAGGCAAGGCAAGGCAAGTTTATTTATATAGCACATTTCATACACAGTGGCAATTCAATGTGCTTTACAGAAGTAAAAGCAAAACAGTAAACAATAGAAAATAAAATTACATAAAATAAATGGGGAAGAAAAATAATAAGAATTAAACAATAGTAGAAATAAAATAATAAAATGAAGTAAAAGTTCAGTAAAAAAAACACAGCAGAATAAAATAGAATAAAATTTAAGTAAAGTTTAAAACATGCGGAGACTATAAAAGTTAAGAAAGTTTTTAAAACATGTAAAGATGACACTATTAATCAGTTAGCAGAAAGCATCTGAGAACAGTTTGGTCTTTAGTCTAGATTTGAAGCTGCCAACAGCAGGAGCATTTTTGATGTCCCCTGGGAGTTGGTTCCATAGCTGTACTGCATAGTAACTAAAAGCTGCTTCACCACACTTTGTTTTAATGACAGGTTTTACCAGTAAATTTTGCTGTTGCGATCTGGTAGATCTGATTGGGTTAGGTCGCTGCAACATATCAGAGAGGTAAATGGGCCCTGTACCATTTAGAGATTTGTACACCAGCAGCAATGCTTTAAAGTCAATTCTGTAGCTTACTGGAAGCCAGTGAAGGGACCTTAGAATTGGAGTAATGTGCTCTCTTCTTTTTGTTCATGTGAGAACCCTAGCCGCTGCATTTTGAACCAGCTGAAGTCATTTGATGGTCTTTTTTGGCAGGACTGTGAAAAGGCCATTGCAGTAGTCAACCCTACTAGAGATGAAGGCATGTATAAGTTTTTCCGGATCATTTTTTGACACAAGTCCTCTTAGTTTAAAAATGTTTTTTAGGTGATAAAATGATGTTTTAGTAATTGCTTTCATGTGACTGTCAAAGTTTAGCTCGCTGTCCATGAAAACACCAAGATTTTTAACCATATCTTTTGTTTTAATCCCCTTTGTGTCAAGAATAGTGGTAATCTTGAGTCTTTCATCTTTTTTCCCAAATAGAATTACTTCTGTTTTATCTGTGTTCAGCTGAAGAAAATTTGACATCCAGTTGTTGATTTGTTCGATACACTGGTAGAGACATTCAAGGGGGGCATAATCATTAGGTGATAGAGCAAAATAAATTTGGGTGTCATCTGCATAGCAGTGATACAAAATTGAGTTGTTCTTGATAATTTGTCCAAGTGGGAGCATATAAAGGTTGAATAGTAATGGTCCAAGAATCGACCCCTGGGGGACACCACAGGTCAAGGACATTGATGTTGAGGTACAATTTCCCATGGTAACAAAGAAGCTTCTATCTTTTAAGTATGATTTTAACCAATCGATAACTTTACCAGTCAACCCAACCCAGTGTTCAAGTCGATATAACAGTATGTTGTGATCAACAGTATCAAAAGCTGCACTGAGGTCCAGTAACACCAGGACCGATGTTTTGCCTGCATCAGTATTAAGATGTATGTCATTTATAACTTTAATCAGCACTGTTTCAGTGCTATGATTGGCACGAAATCCTGACTGAAAGTTATCAAAACAGCTGTTTGATATCAAGAAGGCAGTTAATTGATTTAAAGACAGTTTTTTCAAGGATTTTCCCAATGAATGGTAGATTTGATATTGGCCTGTAGTTGTTTAATACTGAAGCATCCAGATTATTCTTTTTAAGTAGGGGCTTTACAACAGCTTTTTTCAGGGACACAGGAACAATGCCAGTCTCAAGGGATGTATTTATGATCTGAAGCACATCTGTAATTATGAGGTGAAGAACAGACTTAAAGTTGGTGGGCAGAATGTCCAATTCAGATGTTGAGGAACTGAGATTTTGTACAGTTTTTTCAAGAGTCTCGTAATCAATTAAACAAAATTCTGACATTGTGTTGAAGTTGTCTGTCTGTGTCACTGGTGATTGCAGCTTTTCAATTATTTGCAACTGAGATATATTATGAGCAATATTCTGCCGTATTTTATCAATTTTACCTTTGAAGAAGGATGCAAACTCATTGCATTTATTAACTGAGAGAAGTTCAGGTGCTAATTGTGGTGGGGGATTAGTTAGCTTCTCTACTGCTGAAAATAGCACACGGGCATTGTTCATATTCCTGTTGATGATGTTGGATAAGAAAGACTGTCTTGCTTTATGAATTTCATAATTATATTTACAAAGCATCTCTTTATAGATTTGATAATGGATGTGAAGTTTAAATTTATGCCATTTTCTTTCAGTCTTTCTACATTCTCTCAAGCAATTTAACAGCTAGGTATTGCTTCCATGGTGCTTTCTGCTTGTCATTAATTCTTTTGATTTTGAATGGAGCAATATCATCCATAATTTGGGTCATATTTAAATTAAAAATTTCCAGTAAATCATCTACAGAGTCTGACATTTTGGTTGAGATCCGAGAGAGCTTGCTCAAAGAGAACACGTGTTGTCGTTTATGACTCTCCTACCCATAGTCGTTGAGCTGTTCTGAATGTGAGGAGACATAGAAACATCAGAGAAAACACAGAAATGATCAGATAAGGCCAGGTCAACAACAGTAGTAGAAACAGTAAGACCCTTTGTGATGACGAGGTCAAGGGTATGACCACAAGAGTGGGTCGGCCCCTGTACATGTTGTACTAGGTTGAAGTTGTCAATAAGTGCAAGTAGTTCTCTGGCATAAGTGTTTTCAGGATTATCTACATGCAAGTTAAAATCCCCAGATATAATAAGACAGTCAAACTCTAAGCAAATGACTGACAACAGTTCACCAAACTCGTCCAGAAAAACTTTGGCTGAATGTCTTGGAGGCCTATAAATAGTTAATAACAATATGTTAGGAAAGCATGTAACAAGTGCACATAAGTGTTTAAAAGATTTAAAATCACCAAGTGAGGACTGTTTACATTGAAAAGAGGCTTTGAATATATTTGCAATCCCTCCACCTTTCCCCTGTCGGGTAGCATTCATGAAATTAAAATTTGGGGGGGCTGCTTCAATAAGGGTGGTAGCACTATTTGCTTGATCCAGCCAAGTTTCAGTTAAAAGCAAAAAAATCAAGATTGTGTTTGCAGATAAGATCATTAATTAAAAATGACTTGTTTGAAAGTGATCTAACGTTCAGAAGAGCTAGCTTTACAGAAAGTCTAGAAGTAATATCCGCTTGGGCACTCTGATGTTGTTTTGAAACAGGAAGGAGACTAGACTGGTTTATCCCCTGGGTTAAATATGCTCTATGTTTTCTATTTCTTATCAAGACAGGAATAGAGAATGGCATAGGCATACTGGGTCCCAGCTTGTTTTCAAAACTACACCCAATGCAGGGACCCACAGCACATCATACAAGACTTTCTGTATGTTCCATATGGTTGGATGAGGGAAGGATTGGAGATGTCATGTATTTTTTAGATGGTGAAAAAGATTGGTAGCCAGCTGAAAGTCCTGGGCGAACACAGTTCAGTCTGTTGGTTGACTTTTGACGAACTGGGTACACTGCTTGTCGTGACTGATTTGGACTGGAAAAAGAATGTAACCATTGGCAGCAATCTCTGCATACTTTCAGGGAAATCCATGCAGGGGGGAGACGGAGATGGTACAATAAAGTCAGAAGAGCGAGACTGAGATTGGAACTTTGGTGAGGTCTTTGTGAATGTCTTCATGACTGTCTCTGTGGTGACTGTTTCCATGACAGTCTCTGTGATACTTGCATGGGGTCGAGATGTGGATGATGGAATCACATGCTCACATTCTTCACGTGATTGTTGATGTCCTTGGCAGTCTGCCCCAGATGGTTCTTGGCAGTCTGCCCCAGATGGCTGTGTGTCCTTGGTGAAGACTTGCATGGATGATTGTTTTGGCTTTGCAAAGTCAATCTGTGATATCTTATCAACTGTTTTCCTTGATGTTGGCTGAGAGAAAATTTCATGTTGTAAAGCGAGGCTGTAGTGATCCGCTAAAACTTTGGTCCCAATCCGGCTGAGTTCAGTGCTGTTTGGCTTGAAGAATTCTCTGCGATTCCAGAAAAGGTTAAAATTGTCTATGAAGTTCATACCAAATAAAAAACAAGTTTTTCCAAGCCAGGTGTTAAGACTGAAGAGTCGAGTAAATGCAAAGCTTCCCCTTGCAGGAAGTGGGCCACTGATAAAAGATTGTATTCCAGTCTTATAGAGATCAGAAAAAAGTTTTCTGAAATCATCTTGGACAAACAGCTGTTCTCTGAAAACATAATTTGCTCCCACATGCACAACAATACGTTTGATAATTTTATGCTCGGACATGAGTTTCAAAATGCTGTCTTTGGTGTCAGAGATGGATGCATTTGGAAGGCAGCAAATAATCATTCCATGTCCTTTTAAATGTCTTACAGTGGAATCACCAAGAACAAGGGTTGTGGGATCAGGTGGTGTTATGAGCTGCTTTTTGCCTCTTCCCACAGCTCTTCGGTTGTGGTGCGATCTCTTTCTATGATGTGTTTGTCTGCCTGAGAATTCTGCTTCCACATCCCTGAGGCATTCAAATTTGTTCTGAAGCCTTATGGGCTGTGGATTTTCCATAGGATTGTAAATTATATTGCAGTTTGTAGACATGGCTCTATTTCTAATAGCATGGCTGTGGAGCATGGGTTGCATAGTATCAGGACGAGCTGGTGTTGAGGTAATTACTCTTCTGTTTTTATTTTTGGGCCTGGCACCCATCATGTGCCAGTTTTCTGTACTCACATTTTGCCCTGTTAGATCGATGATTTCATCCACTCGATCTGCAATGCCATCGGCCTGTCGGGATGCAATCTCTGCATTCTCAGCCACTGTTTCTGTACTCCTTTCCTGAGATATCGCTCTTAATTTGTCCGTCTTTGGCAGGGCATCAATCTTTGATTCCAGGATAGAAATCCTCTGTTCTAGTTCTGTGCATTTTCTGCAAGATCTCCTGGATTTTTTGCCTCCTGGCATTTTGTTTTAAAAGCTATCTTATAAAGATGAAAAATAAAATGAAAAATAAAATGAAATAATAGTGGAAATTAAACGAGAGAGTAAAGTAAAAGAAAGATCAAGCAGGAGCAAAGCAAAGAAGTGTCCTACTCGCTTGAGTAGAGACTAATCTTTAGGCCATGGCATAAACATATATAACAAACACATGATAAAATCCACAATAAGTTAAACATGTCTTTAGAAAAGTAAATAATAACCACAATAACCACTTTTCAGTTAAACATGAAATAAGAAATGAGGGGTCTAGCACAAGGCCATGCTGAGGCTAATGCACCCCCCATTTGTGTCTGGGGGAAAAAAAACTGTGAATAATCATTTAAAATTTCAAAATTAGATGATGCTTTACCATTCATGATAATTGCAAACTGGATGATTTGGTTCTTAAAATGGAGGACTTGATGAGAATACAGTGATGCTTGAAAGTTTGTGAAACCTTTAGAATTTTCTATATTTCTGTATAAATATGATCTAAAACATCATCAGATTTTCACACAAGTCCTAAAAGTAGATAAAGAGAACCCAGTTAAACAAATGAGACAAAATATTATACTTGGTAATTTATCTATTGAGGAAAATGATCCAATATTACATATCTGGGAGTGGCAAAAGTATGTGAACCTCTAGGATTAGCAGTTAATTTGAAGGTGAAATTAGTCAGGTGACTCAAGTACAGAGGCGTGAGGTGGAAGTAGAAAAGTATAAAAAGTTAATTTACAAAATGTACAATCCAAGGCAAAAAACAAAAGTAATCCAAAATCTCAGAAGATAAAGGGAAAATAAAAAAATATCCAAAAGTAAGAAAAGAAAAGGCAAAAATGCAAACGCTCAGAAGATCTCAAAAATGGTAAATACAAAATTCAAAAAGGTCCAAAAAGAAAGCAAAGTACAAAAACCACAGACACAGGCAAGGAACCTGGAACAGAGGGAACTAGCACTAACAGGCATAGCATAGGAAAAAGACTCCATGACAAGGGAACAAACAGAGGGGTATTTATACACACACTAATTAAGGAACAGGGCGGGCAGGAAACAGGCAATGAAGACAAACACAAAAACACAGTGGCGGCCTCTAGAAGCCAAAAACAAACATGACAAGATGGAAATAACAGTGGCCTCTAGAGGCCAAAACAGTCCCAGTCCTAACAGGACCCCCCCCCCCCCCCCAGGACCGTCTCCTGACATTCCCAGGGCGATCCGGATGGGCCGAATGGAAGTCCCAGCATAGTCCTTTATCTAGAATGTCCCAGGCAGGGACCCAACAGCGTTCCTCAGGGCCATAGCCCTCCCAATCTACTAGATATTGAAGCCCGCCACGGACCCGGCGGGAGTCAAGCAGGCGATGCATGGTGAACACAGTCTGACCCTGGAAAATGCGGGGGGGTAGGGGGTTCCTAGGGGCAGGGGCATACGTGGATGTCAGTACGGGCCGCAACAGGGAAACATGGAATGTGGGGTTGATCCTCAGAGTCCGGGGCAACTGGAGCCGGTAGGCGACAGGGTTCACCCTGTGCACCACCTTGAAGGTGCCAATGTAGTGAGGAGCAAGCTTGCGGTTCTCCACCCACAGCGGAAGGTCCTTAGTGGACAGCCAAACCCGCTGCCCAGGGCGGAAAGCGTGGACAGGTCTTCTATGGCGGTTGGCCTGAGTCTGATTGGTTCTGGAGGTCTGGATGAGGGTCTTCCTGACCTTGCTCCAGGTCGTGCGACACCGTCTCACATATTGGTTGACCGAGGGCACCCCCGCGTCCTCCTCCTGGTCCGGGAACAGAGGTGGCTGGAACCGGAATTGGCACTGGAATGGCGACAGCTTGGTGGCTGATGACTGCAGGGCGTTGTGGGCATACTCTGCCCATGGCAGCCAGGTGCTCCACGATGTCAGGTTATCCATAGCCAGGCCTCGCAGGGTGGTTTCCAGGTCCTGGTTGAGCCTCTCCGTCTGGCCATTGGACTGTGGGTGAAACCCAGAGGAGAGGCTGGCAGTGGCTCCGATGACCTTGCAGAACCCGTGCCACACTCAGGAGGAGAACTGGGGCCCTCGGTCTGAGACGATGTCCTGCAGGAGACCAAAGACTCAGAAGACATGAGTGAATAATAATTTAGCAGTTTCAAGAGCAGAAGGGAGCTTGCACAGTGGTAAAAAGCGGCAGGCCTTGGAGAATCTGTCAACTATAACCAATATGACAGTGTTACCTTGTGACTCAGGGAGACCTGTGATGAAGTCGACTGCCATGTGGGACCAGGGATGCCGGGGAATGGTCAGAGGATGCAGGAGACCCTGGGGGTGCTGTCGTGGGTTCTTGCTTCTGGTGCACACTTCGCAGGAAAGGACGAATGACCTCACTTCCTTCTCCATGCTAGGCCACCAGAAGTGCCTTCTCAAAAAGTCCAGGGTCCTTCGAGCTCCTGGGTGGGCGGTGAGAGGGGACGAGTGACCCCAGTGGAGAACCTTGGCCCGGGCTTGATGTGGGACGTACAAGAGGCCCGGTGGCCCCGTCCCAGGACCGGGGTCCTGGTGTTGGGCTCGTCGGACGGCCTCCTCAATACCCCAGCAGACAGGGGCCACAATCCGGGACACAGGGATAATAGGCCTGACTTCACTCTCCCTGTTAGTGGCAGAGAACAGCCTGGACAGTGCGTCAGGTTTGGTGTTCTTGGAGCCGGGGCGGTACGATAGGGTGAAGTCAAACCGACTGAAAAACAGGGCCCACCTAGCCTGTCATGGGTTCAGTCTCTTGGCTTGCTGGAGGTACTCCAGGTTCTTGTGGTCCGTCCAAACCAGGAATGGATGTTGCGCTCCCTCCAGCCAGTGCCTCCACTCCTCAAGGGCCAGTTTGACCGCTAGCAGTTCTCGATCCCCCACATCGTACCGGGACTCCGCAGGACTCAGGCGGTGGGAGAAGTATGCGTGGGGTGCAGCTTTCCTTCCGAACGTTGAGAGAGCACCGCGCCGACACCACCGTCCGAGGCATCCACCTCCACGATGAATGGTTGGGAGGTGTCCGGGAGGACCAGAATGGGTGCCGTGCATGAAGCGGTGCTTGAGGTCTTTGAACGCCTTTTCCACCTGAGGAGACCAGACATAAGATCCACCTGTCCCTTTGGTGAGGTCCGACATGGGTGCTGCTACAGAACTCAAGTTCCTGATAAACTTGCGGTAGAAGTTAGCAAATCCTAAGAACCGCTGAACCTCTTTGACAGACTTGGGAGTGGGCCAGTCCCGGACAGCCAGGGTCTTGGCTGGGTCCATTTGGAGTTGGCCTGTCCGTACAATAAAACCCAGAAAGGAGACCTTGGGAACATGAAATTCGCATTTCTGGGCCTTGGCGAACAGATTGTTCTGTAGCAGCCTCTGGAGAACCTGGCGGACATGGTGGCGGTGCTCCTGCACGGTCTTGGAAAAGATAAGGATGTCCTCGAGGTAGACAAAAACATACAGGTTAATCATGTCCCTCAAGACGTCGTTGATTAGGGCCTGAAAAACAGCTGGTGTGTTGGTGAGTCCGAAGGGCATCACCTGGTATTCGTAGTGCCCAGACGGGGTGTTAAAGGCAGTCTTCCACTCGTCTCCCTGTCGGATATGGATGAGGTGGTATGCGTTCTGTAGGTCCAACTTGGTGAAGATGGTGGCGCCTTGGAGCAGGTCAAATGCTGTTGACATCAGCGGAAGGGGATATCGGTTGCGCACAGTGATCTTGTTCAGGCCCCTGTAGTCAATACATGGTCGGAGCCCCCCATCCTTGCTGACAAAGAAGAAGCCGGCACCAGCAGGTGAGGTGGAGGGTCGAATGAACCCAGAGACCAGGGTGTCTTTGAGGTATTCCTCCATGGCCTTGCATTCTGGCTGAGAGAGGGAAAACAGTCTGCCACGAGGAGGGGTAGTCCCAGGGAGCAAGTCGATGGCACAGTCGTAGGCATGGTGCAGAGGAAGAACGGCGGCCCTGCTCTTGCTGAAAACTTCCTTAAGATCCCAGTACTCTGTGGGAACTTGAGAACTCGGTGAGATCAGGAGGCTCAGCAGGAGACACAGGAGAGCTAGAGAGCAGACAAGAGGCATAGCAAGCAGGACCCCACTCCACAACCTGGCTAGTGACCCAGTCTATATGAGGGTTGTGGCGGGTAAGCCAAGGAAGACCTAGAATAACTGGGAACTCAGGTGAAGGAATCAGGTGCAGGGATATTTCTTCCTTGTGACCTTGAGACTGGAGGAAGACTGGAGAAGTTACTTGGGTGACTCTTCCGTCACCTAAGGCTTGGCCATCCAGGGCAGACACAGACTGTGGTACTTCAAGAGGTGCAGTTGGGACATTGATACTTTGGGCGAAGTGAATATCCATAAAGTTTCCAGCCGCCCCGGAGTCTAACAAGGCCTGACAAGAGTGGACAGACTCACCCCAGGAGATGGAGACTGGGATGTAGACTCCTTGGCCAGGGAGTTCAGGAGAGAGGGTAGGCCCCGTCACAACCCTCCCTCGGCTGGATGGGGCAGTCCTTTTCCCGAGAGCTCGGGACATGATGCTCAGAAGTGGTCAGGCTTGCCACAGTAGATGCAGCACTTGTCCCTCCTTCTGCGCTCCCTCTCGGCTGCAGAGAGACGAGTACGGCCAACTTGCATGGGCTCTGGACAGTCACTGGAGAAGGTAGACGGGCTCCAGGTAGAGGCAGGGAGGCCAGGGAGGCTCAGGACTTGGCGGCGTTCTCTCATCCTGTTGTCAAGATGAGTAGAATGTGAGATCAGAGTTTTGAGGTCACTTGGGCATCTGATAGAAGCCAGACCATCTTTGATGGGGTCAGACAGACCATGGTGGAAGGCTGACACCAGGGCAGTCTCGTTCCATCCACTTACTGCTGCGAGCGTCTGGAATGAGATGGCATAGTCTGCGACGCTTCCCCCTTGCCGGATGGACATGAGCTTTCTGGCTGCATCTTTACTGATGTCTGCTTGATCGAAGACACGAAGCATCTCCTCAGTAAACAGCTGGAAATCAGAGCACTTGGGTCCCTGTCTCTGCCAGATAGCAGTGGCCCAGGCCCGCGCCTTACCAGCTAACAATGTTATCATAAAGGCAATCTTGCGGCAATCCATAGTATAGGTGGTAGGCTGAAGCTCAAAGGTGAGTTGGCACTGGGTAAGGAACTCCCGACACTCACTGTGCTTGCCATCATACCTCTGTGGTGCAGGAAGGCTGGGTTCGCGAGGTGAAGGAGGCAGCGTGGCCGGAGGCACTGGAGCGGGAGCAGAATCAGGTGGAGGAGATGGGGGTAGAGAAGTCAGCTGTGCCAGGGTTTTTCCAATCTGCTGAAGCAGTACCTCGTGGCGAGTAAGGGTCTCACATTGGCTTGCAAGAGTACATCCATGAGTGTCCATAGTAGCTCCGAAGCATGTTAAAGCGGCCATAATTCCCTGAAGGTTAGCCGGGTAGACAGTTGAAGAAGCCTCTGCTGAGTCGGTCATGATGGAGTCTTTCTGTTAGGGTTTTGCTGGGATTCGAACCTGGTTCGCTGGTGTAATAATCCAGCAAACCCCCACTAGGCCACCAGGGGGATGACTCAAGTGCAGAGGCATGAGGTGGAAGTAGAAAAGTATAAAAAGTTTATTTACAAAATGTACAATCCAAGGCAAAAAACAAAAGTAATCCAAAAGCTCAGAAGATAAAGGGAAAATAAAAAGTATCCAAAAGTAAGAAAAGAAAAGGCAAAAATGCAAACGCTCAGAAGATCTCAAAAATGGTAAATACAAAATTCAAAAAGGTCCAAAAAGAAAGCAAAGTACAAAAACCACAAAGACACAGGCAAGGAACCTGGAACAGAGGGAACTAGCACTAACAGGCATAGCATAGGAAAAAGACTCCATGACAAGGGAACAAACAGAGGGGTATTTATACACACACTAATTAAGGAACAGGGCGGGGCAGGAAACAGGCAATGAAGACAAACACAAAAACACAGTGGCGGCCTCTAGAAGCCAAAAACAAACATGACAAGATGGAAATAACAGTGGCCTCTAGAGGCCAAAACAGTCCCAGTCCTAACAAGGTGGGTCATGCAGCAAGACAACGACCCTAAGTACACCCTAAGTACACAAATTGTTCTCCCAAAGAATGGTTAAAGAAGAATAAAGTTAATGTTTTGGAATGACCAAGTCAAAGTCCTGACCTTCATCCAATTGAAATGTTGTGGAAGGACCTGAAGCAAGCAGTTCATGTGAGGAGACCCACCAACATCCCAGAGCTGTTCTGTATGGAGGAATGGGCTAAACTTCCTCCAAGCTGGTGTGCAGGACTGATCAACGGTTACTGGAAAGGTTTAGTTGCAGTCATTGCTGCACAAGGGGGTCACACCAGATACTGAAAGCAAATGTTCACATACTTTTGCCACTCACAGATATGTAATATTGGATCATTTTCCTCAGTAAATAAATGACCAAGTATAATATTGTTGTCTCATTTGTTTAACTGGGTTCTCTTTATCTACTTTTAGGACTTGTGTCTGATGTTTTAGGTCATATTTATGCAGAAATATAGAAAATTCTAAAGGGTTCACAAACTTTCAAACACCACTGTAGCTCATCAAGAATTGTGTGTTTGGACTGTGTTCAATGAGATAATGAGGCAACCCCTTTTTTTAAACCTGGAAAGAGCAGATCTACTGAGTCTTATAACCATGATTTGCAAGTCAGTGATTGTTAAATCACACTTCTAGAGATTTTTGTGCTCAAGGTAGTAAGACACACATAGTTTAGTTTAATGTTGCTCTCTGATATTTAATTGGAGTCATCAAACCACAATTCCTGCACAAGTAACTGCTTTATGTTGTTTCATTTGCTGTTCTGGTTTGTCAAATTAATAAAACTGCCCATGTCTTGGTTTATTTTTACGCTCCTCAAAAGGAAGTATGGTACCTACCTACCCACCCACCCCATTAAAATGATCGTTTTTTCTGATATAAAAAAAATGAGACCATAATAAATAATTTCAAAACTTTTCCCACCTTTAATGTGACCTATAACCTGTACAATTCAACTGAAAAACAAACAAATTTGTTCAGGGGAAAAACAATAAAAATAAACCTACAATAAGCTGGTTGCATAAGTGTGCACACCCTTAAACTAACACTTTTTCTTGAAGCACCTTTTGATTTAATTACAGCATTCAGTCTTTTTGGGTAGGAGTCTATCAGCCTGCCACATCTAGACTTGGTAATATATGCCCACTCTTCCTTGCAAAAGTGCTCCAAATCTGTCAGATTGCGAGAGCATCTCTTGTGCACAACCCTCTTCAGGTCACCCCACAGATTTTCAATTGGATTTAGGTCTGGGCTCTGGCTGGGCCATTCCTAAACGTTCATTTTCTTCTGGTGAAGCCATTCTTTTGTTGATTTCATTGTATGCTTGGGGTCATTGTTGTGCTGAAAGATGAACTTCCTCTTCATCTTCAGCTTTCTAGCAGACACCTGAAGGTTTTGGGCCAAAACTGACTGGTATTTAGAACTGTTCATAATTCCCTCCACCTTGACTAAAGCCTCTGTTCCAGCTGATGAAAAACAACCCCAAAACATGATGCTGTCACCACCATGCTTCACAGTGGGTATGGTGTTCTTTTGGTGATGTGCAGTGTTGTTTTTGTGCCAAACATACCTTTTGGAATTGTGGCCAAAAACTTCAATCTTGGTTTCATTAGACCATAGGACATTTTCCACACATGCTTTTGGGAGAGGTGGTGTATTTATTTCGCAAAATTTAGCCAGGTCTGGATGTTTTTCTTTGTAAGAAAAGGCTTCTGTCATGTGACCCTACCCCATAGTCCAGACATATGGAGAATACAGGAGATTTTTGTCACATATAGTACACAACCAGCCTCTTGGCAGCCTCCCTGACCAGTCTTCATCTTGTGTTTTCATCAATTTTGGAGGTATGTCCAGTTCTCGGTAATGTCACTGTTGTCCCATATTTTCTCCACTTCTTGATGACTGTCTTCGCTGTGCTCCATGGTATATCTATGTGGCAATGTTTTAAAGGAACAGTCCACCGTATTTCCATAATGAAATATGCTCTTATCTGAATTGAGACGAGCTGCTCCGTACCTATCCGAGCTTTGTGCGACCTCCCAGTCAGTCAGACGCAGTCAGATGCGCTGTCACTCCTGTTAGCAATGTAGCTAGGCTCAGTATGGCCAACGGTATTTTTTGGGGCTGTAGTTAGATGCGACCCAACTCTTCCGTGTTTTTCCTGTTTACATAGGTTTATATGACCAGTGATATGAAACAAGTTCAGTTACACAAATTGAAACATAGTGATTTTCTATGCTATGGAAAGTCCGCACTATAATGACAGGCGCACTAACACCTTCTGCGCACTTTGGCAGCGCATTGATACGGAGCTCAGATATCAATGCGCTGCCGAAGCACGCAGAAGGTGTTAGTACGCCTGTCATTATAGTGTGGACTTTCCATAGCATAGAAAATTGCTACGTTTCAATTTGTGTAACTGAACTTGTTTCATATCACTAGTCATATAAACCTATGTAAACAGGAAAAACGCGGAAGAGTTTGGTCACATCTAACTACAGCCCCAAAAAATACCATTGGCCATACTGAGCCTAGCTACATTGCTAACAGGAGTGACAGCGCGTCTGACTGCGTCTGACTGACTGGGAGGTCGCGCAAAGCTCGGATAGGTACAGAGCAGCTCGTCTCAATTCAGATAAGAGCATATTTCATTATGGAAATACGGTGGACTGTTCCTTTAAGGTGGGTGGAGCACAGAAGCACGGCAGGCCAGAACTGAGTTCTCAAAAAGACTTTTTATTTTAGCTTTTCAGCTTTCGCTCTCCCAGTCACACACACGTGCGCACGCGCACACACACACACACACACACACACACACACACACACACACACACGAGTTCTGGTTCGGGAAAGAGCTCCCTTCCTCTGCTCTCCCTCTCCTTTTATAGGGCGCGGTCACTGGGGAAGACACACAAACACAGGTTAATTCCCATCAGGTGCAGTGATTCTGCCACTTACTTTCCCTGACTCCTCCCTCCATTCACAGACTGACGCTTGACCACGCCCCCGCTGCCACATACCCCCACCGCCCGACTCAGGCCAGGGAGCTGTCCGGCCTGCAGCTGACTCTCCCCCCCCTTGACAGGAGAGGAAATCCAGACCATCTGCGCCCCCGGCCTGTGGACCACCTCGAACTTAAATGGCTGAAGTGCCAGATACCAACGGATGATCCGCGCGTTGGCATCCTTCATGCGGTTGAGCCACTGCAGGGGTGAGTGATCTGAACAAAGGGTGAAAGGGTGCCCCAGCAGGTAGTAGTGGAGGGTGAGGACCGCCCATTTGATGGTGAGGCATTTCTTTTCTATGGTGCTGTACCTGTCCTCACGCACCGACAGCTTTTGGCTGATGTACAGCACTGGACGGTCCTCCCCCTTTCCCTCCTGGGACAGAACGGCCCCCAGCCCCCTGTCCAACGCATCCATCTGCAAAACAAAGGGGAGAGAAAAGCCAGGGGAGTGTCACAGTGGCCTCCCCACACAGTGCAGCCTTTACCTCCGAGAAAGCCCGCTGGCATTGCTCCATCCACTGGACCGGATCTGGTGCCCCGTTTTTCGTGAGATCCGTCAGCGGGCTGGTAACATCCGAATAATTAGGTATAAACCAACGATAGTGGCCAGCCAGCCCCAGGAACTGTCTCAACCCCTTTTTGGTCTTGGGCCTTGGGCAGGCCGTAATCGCTGCTGTCTAACTGATTTGGGGACGCACCTACCCATTGCCCAAGTGGAAGCCCAGATATCCTACTTGCACCCGCCCAATCACACACATCTTTGGGTTGGCTGTGAGACCCGCTCGCCTCAGTGACCTAAGGATGGCCCTTAGGTGTTCTAGGTGCCGCGGCCAGTCATTACTATAAATGATGATGTTGTCCAAGTATGCGGCTGTGTAGGTGGTGTGGGGGCAGAGGACCCTATCCATAAGCTCCTGGAACATAGCGGGCGCCCCAAACAGCCCAAAGGGAGATGTGACGAACTGGTGTAAGCCAAACGGTGTGGAAAAGGCTGTTTTCTCTCGGGATAGTGGAGTCAAGAGGATCTGCCAATATCCCTTTGTCAAATCCAGTGTTGAATAAAAACAAGCTGTGCCTAGTTGATCGAGCAACTCGTCAATACGAGGCATTGGGTACGCATCAAATTTAGACACCGCATCAACTTTTCTATAGTCCACACAGAACCGGACCGACTCATCAGCCTTGGGAACCAAGACCACCAGGCTGCTCCAGTCACTGTGGGACTCCTTGACGATGCCTATTTCGAGCATGGCCTTGAGTTCTTCCTGAACCACCTTTTTCTTGTGTTCGGGCAGTCTGTAAGGGTGGCTGCGCACTACTACCCCCGGGGGCGTCTCAATGTGGTGTTCTATGAGGTGGGTGCGGCTGGGCAGGGGCGAGAACACATCAGAAAATTCTGTCTGCAACCGGGCAACCTCCGTGAGTTTGGTCGGGGAGCGGTGGTCTCCACAGGGGACTGGAGTGGTGGGCGATGTCAATTTTCCCTTTTGAACCTCCAACCCCAGCTCCGCCTTCTCTGGAACCACCGGCACCAATGCCACAGGGACCTCATCGTTCCAAGGTTTTAACAGATTGAGGTGGTAAATCGGTAACGCCCCACCCCTGTCCGTTCACCTCACCTCATAGTCAACGTCCCCGACTTGCCGTGTGACCTCAAAGGGTCCTTGCCACCTGGCGATCAATTTGGAGCTCGACGTGGGCAACAACACGAGTACTTTATCTCCCGGTGTGAATTCCCTAAGGTGCATGCCTGTCATACAGACGGACTTGACATTCTTGGGCCTGCCACAAATTCTCAAAGGCTTGTGGGACCTCTCGCACTGCGAATAACAGGGGCTCAAGCCATTTATCCCAGTCGCATGCTTCCTCGCTGACAAATTTCCGGATTATGTTCTTGAGGGTGCGATTGAACCGTTCAACTAAACCATCCGTTTGTGGGTGATAAACGCTGGTGCGGATGGGCTTAATTCCCAGTAACCCATACAGCAGGGGTCTTCAATCCTATCCACAAAGGGCCAGTGTGGCTGCAGGCTTTCATTCCAACCAAGCAGGAGCTACACCTGATTTCACTTGTTTAATCATTTCACCCTCGTCTCCAGTCAACAATCAAGTGAGCCTCCAATTTGGCTGTAATGAAAGCCTGCAGCTACACCGGCCCTTTGCGGATAGGATTGAAGACCCCTGCCCTACAGTTTGCGCAGTGTGCATGACATAAACATAGTGCCTTGATCAATCAGAATTTCTTTGGGAATTCTGACTCGGGAGATGACACAGAAGAGCGCTTCCGCAATACTACGTGCTGAGATATTGCAAAGAGGCACTGCTTCCAGATATCAGGTTGCATAGTCCACCAGGACTAAAATAAAGCGATATCCTCATGTTGACTGATCTTATGGCCCGATGAGATCCATCCCAATTATTTCAAACGTGGTCTCGATTAATGGCAGAGGGCACAAAGGCGCTTTTGGAATGGCCACTGGATTTACTAACTGGCATTCGTGGCATGCCGTACACCACCTACAGACATCGCCACGAATCCCTGGCCAATAGAACCGGGCGATTATTCGGGCTAGTGTCTTATCCTGCCCCAAGTGTCTGGCCAAGGGATTAAAGTGAGCGGCCTGGAATATAAATTCCCGGCGGCTCTTTGGGATCAAAAGCTGGGTTATCAGTTCCTTAGTCTGAGTGTCCTGAGTCACTCGGTACAACCTATCCTTAATAATGGAAAAATAGGGGAAGGATGGGGTGGCGTTTGTCTGGAGAGTTTGGCCATCGATTACTCTCACTTGGTCAAATGCATGCCGCAGAGTCTCATCTTGTGACTGATCCAACAGGAAATCCATGAGGGATTCCCCGAGAGAGGGAGGAGGAGCCTGCTGCTTCTCACTCTGATTCGGTGATGATGTAGATGACTCTGTCACAGCTGCTCCTGCCAAAGCCACACCGGGACCTCCCCCCGCTAAATTATGGCAGGCCCCATTCTTTACTAAATGTGTCATTAATTCCCTAAATCCCAGCCAATCAGTCCCCAAAATTATCGAGTGGGTAAGGCGAGGATTAACTGCCGCCTTTACTCTAAATTTCTCCCCTCGAAATAGAATGTGGGCTGACACTAAAGGGTAGTTAAGAATGTCCCCGTGCACACACAACACCTTCACCAATTGTGCTCTCCCCAATGCCTTGTCTTGCACCAGGCTTTGGTGGATTGAGGTCTGATTACAGCCGGAGTCCACCAAAGCCTGATACGTATCCCCTTGGATACTCACTGGTATGCGATACACTCCAGCCTGATCGAAGGCGGTCCCTGGCGTGTTGGGGATCTGGACCACCATGCCCACCTCCATCGCCGAGCACTGACACTGGAGGTGCCCCAGCTCCCCACAGCGCCAGCATACCAGCCCAGGCTTTCCCTCTGCACCGGTGTTCCAGAGCTCACTCACCTGGGGGGGGCACAGACACGGAAGTAGGAAATGGTAGGGCACCACAGGTGCGGCGGGCCGGCTGGGGTGGAGCCGGCCCCCGCCTCTGCGGTGTGGGAATGGGGCGAGGATGGGGAACAGAAGGGGCGAGAGAGAGAGAGAGAGAGAGAGAGAGGGGAGAAGAGAAGAGGAGACATGCTGTCCTGCCATCAGAACAGCCGCCATATGGTCCTTCGCCAGCTTGATGGCCTGATCCAGTGACGCCGGGCGATGGCACTGGACCCATTCCGCTGTTCCTTTCAGAAGTCGGGCAATGAATTGTTCCAGCGCCACCAGGTCGATGATTCCCTCGGCGTCACGGTTGTCGGCCCTCAGCCACTGCCGGCAGGCGTCCCGGAGTTGCTGGCCAAATGCGAATGGTCGGCTGACCTCCTCCATATGCAGCACGCGGAAGTGCTGCCGCTGCTGCTCTGGTGTGTGCCCCACACATTGGAGGACGGCTCTGCGGAGGTTGGCGTAGATCAGCCGGCTGTCGGCAGGGAGCTGTAGTGCGGCCAGCTGTGCCTCGCCCGTTAGCAGGGAGAGGAGGCATGCCATGCACTGTTCCACTGGCCAACCCCCCGCCAAAGCTGCCTGCTCAAAAAAAATGAGGAAGGCCTTGGGGTCATCATGCGGGCCCATCTTCATTAGGGTGAGGTGGGGAGGGTCCGCGGTGGTGGTGATGGTGGACCCCGCTGACGCGAGCAGGTGCCGGAATGCCTGGCGATCTTCCTGCTGCACCAGCACCAGGGCTTTGAACCGTTGTTCCTGCTCCTTCCGAAGGGTGACCAGCACCTGGTGCTGGCTCTGTTGGGCTGTGGCGAGGGCATGGACCAGGTCCTGGAAGGGGGAGAACTCCATGAGGCTGTTCTCTTCTGTACTCCGTCTCCTGGGTTTCGGCACCACTGTGGCAATGTTTTAAGGTGGGTGGAGCACAGAAGCATGGCAGGCCAGAACCGAGTTCTCAAAGACTTTTTATTTTAGCTTTTCAGCTTTTGCTCTCCCAGTCTCTCTCTCACACACACACACACACACACACACACATACACACAAGCATTCTGGTTCTGGAAAGAGCTCCCTTTCTCCACTCTCCCTCTCGTTTTATAGGGTGCGGTCACTGGGGAAGACACACAAACAGGTTAATTCCTGTCAGATGCAGTGATTCTGCCACTTACCTTCCCTGACTCTGCCCTCCATTCACAGACCGACGCTTGACCACGCCCCCGCTGCCACAATCTAATGGTGTGGAAAAAAAAAATTTGTACCCTCCTCCTGACTGATACCTTTCAACAATGAGATCCCTTTGATGCTTTGTAAGCTCTCTGTGAACCATGGCTTTTGCTGGAGGATCAACTGAGTAAATGTCAGGAAAATCCTACTAGGACAGTTGAACTTGATTTGGGCTTAATCAGAGTCATTTTAATTGATGGCAAGTGTGAACCCAAAAAGACTGAATGCTGTAATTAAATCAAAAGTTGTTTCAACAAAGTGTTAGTTTAAGGGTGTGCACACTTATGCAACCAGCTTATTGTACATTTTTTTTTTATTTGTATTGTTTTTCCCCCTAACAGATTTGTTTTTCAATTGAATTGTACAGGATATAGGTCACATTAAAGGTGGGAAAAGTTTTGAAATTATTTATCATGGTCTCCTTTTTTTTACATCAAAAAAACATCATTTTAATGGGGTGTGTACACTTTTTATATTCTATCTATCTATCTATCTATCTATCTATCTATCTATCTATCTATCTATCTATCTATCTATCTATCTATCAAACCAAAGTTTACAATCCAAACACCAATTAGTTAAAGGAGTGCTTGTTAACAACAATACTGTATCCTGAATTGGGTTAAATTGGTGGAAACCTTATTTTCTTCAGCCTGGGAGATGCCCCAGGCCACAAGAGGCTTTCCCCTCTTTGATTTATTATATAGGCAGAAGCCCAGGGGGTTGTTGAATGTAATTAAAGAGAACAGAGAGGACGATCCAGTACCGGGTAAAAATTTCAGTACACCCTGGTCCTGAGAGCAAAACTCCATCCATCGTGCCACTTATGACAAGAGAAATTTTCTCCATAACAAGGAGAAGCCCCAGTTGGCTCAAAACAATAAGTACTCCCAACTGATCCAATGTGCACTGGGAGACGAGATAAATTCTTCATTATCACTCAACATCTCAAACTCAAAATGCTTTGCCATGTGGCAAGGGTGCTTCCAAGTTACATGGCAGGTTGGGAAAGTTGACTTTGAGATGTTCTGAACAACAGGGGAAATGCTTGACAGATTTAGCAACTCAATCTCCTCAAACAGTGGAGAGCCTTGCTCTTCTTCTGGTGTGCCAAAGAGAGATGAATTGGTTATCCAAACAAATCAAATCCCACTTTGATCTCACTTGGAGGCCATCTCGCCCCATCACAGAGAACAGCGCTTGCCAAGTGGCAAGCCAAATTTCCAGACGTGATTTCTCGCCTGCTCTGGTGCGCTGATCTCTGACTGAAATTCCTTCCAGCACGGTTGTGGTTGTGAGCAGCCAGCCCACTTGTCTAAACATGAAAGAAAAGTGGTACAAGAGAAGTTGGGGAAAATGGGAGTGATAGAAAAATGAGTGGAACAGCATCATTGCACTTGTGTCCAACAAATAATGGCTACTTCCCCACTGCGCTGCAAATGTCACTGCTTAATCTGACATAATAACTACTGTAAAGATTGGCAGCAGCATATTCAACATTTAAAGTCAGTCCTTGAGTTTATTTAAATTATTTGAATTTAAATCACACAAAATAATGAACATAACAAAACTCAACAACATTTGACAACATAGCGGGTACGTCCAGGAAATGCACTTGCCTGTTTATACATGTTAGATGTCCATTTTATTGAGCAGATTGGAGGTAATTTTATACTATGGATTTATCTGTTTGTATAAAATCCATCTAAGGGCTAGTTTTTGTTTGTGTATGTGGATTAATGAAATGTTTCACTGCTCAGCTGAAATTATGTCATGTCCCATTATTGTCACACCAGGCTTCCACTTGCATCTTGGGCATGTGCTCTCCTAAAAGTCTGCTGTGATTACAGCTTGCCTGTGACCCCAAACCAGAAAGGATGTGAGACAGCTCCTGGGACTGGCAGAATATTATTAGAGATTTGTGCTTCATTATTGGGACCGAAGTAATCCACTGTCTGATTGCATTAAAAAGAGCACACTGAATTCAGCCCATTGGTTTCTCTTGCTTCACTGCTCTGACATTTGTGCTGCAGACTAATCCATTGGACAATGCATTCTGTTCCAGGTGGTGAAGGGGCAGCAGCAGAATCATCCATTCTCTCTCTATATATATACATCAATGAGCTGAGGAAAGTAGAAGCTGAGCAGAAGTGTTTGTTGACTGTTACATTTTACATTATTGTCTTTTCAATAAATAAAAAGTTCAATAAATAAGCTCATGTACATTCTAACCCTGGGTCAGCAGTGTTCTTTGAGTGACATTGTTCCAATAACAATAGAAACTTTGGAAGCTTGCTAAAGGTAAATCCCATCCTAGAAACCCTTCCATCATTGACACAACTATAAATGTGTAATACACATAGATATAAATGTGAAATACATACAGTACCAGTCAAAAGTTTTCACACAGCTACTCATTCATAGGTTTTTTTAGCTCATTCGGCCACAAACTTGGCCGGATGAGCTGATGCGATCAGGTGTCATCAGTCGTCATCTGTCGTCGTTGTCCGTCCACAATTTACAAAAATCGCTACTCCTCCTACTTGATTGAGTGGATTTCAATCAAACTCACATATAATGTTCTCCAGGTGGGTGTGCATAAAATTTGTCAAGATGTCAACTCACCCAGAAGACTCAAAAAACATATTCCAACAAGAATTGTTCACCAGGTGGTACCACCTACCATGGATGAGGCTACAGATGGGTCATGTGCAATTTCATGAAAATCGCTACTCCTCCTACAGGAGTGATCAGATTTGATTAAACTCATACGGAATCTTCCCCAGGTTGGTATGTATAAAACTTGTCAAGACAGTGGTGCAATCTGTCACATTTAACATTTTATGGGTGTTTGAAAATTTTGGGTGACTCATCACACCAAACACAACTGTTCGTAAACTGCTAGGATGTTTTCACTGAAACTCACCCAGAAGACTCTAAAGACATATTCCAACAAGAGTTGTTCACCAGGTGGCGCCAGCTACCATGGATGAGGCTACAGATGGGTCATGTGCAATTTCAGAAAAATCACTACTCCTCCCAAAGGATTGATTGGATTTCAAAGTCACACACAACAACAGTGGCCGGTATGAGCTACAGCCTCACTTAGGCTATTTTCTTTATTCTGATTCTGAATATTTTTTTTACATTGTAGAACAATACTGAAGACATTAAAACAATCAAATTGCACATATGGAATTATGTGGTAAACAAAAATGATAAAAAACAAAATATGTTTCATATTTTCAATTCTTCAAAGTAGCCAGTGTTTGCCATGATAATGCTATACACACTACTGGCATTATCTTCATGAAGTATTCACCTGGAATGTTTTTCAATTCAAAGGCACGTCCTGTCAAAAGTTCATTTGTGGAATTTCTTAATACCTTCTTAATGCATTTCTGACCATCAGTTGTGTTGCATCAGGGTAGTGATGGTACACAGTAAATAGCACTATTTGACAACTGTAGTAATCCATATTGTGTCAAGAACCGTTCAGCTAAGTAAATAGAAATGACAGTCCATGATTGCTTTAAGACATGAAGGTCAGTCAATCCAGAAAATTGAACTTTAAATGTATCTTCAAGTGCAGTTGCAAAAACCATCAAACAATCTGTGCCGAGTTTCCCAAAAGCCTCTTAACACTAAGAACTAGCTCTTAACTAGGGAAAAGAGTGTTTATTGTGCTGCTCATGCTACCATTTAATGATGATCTTTGTGCTGTGATGCTTTTGGGAAATCTGCGCTGATGAAGCTGGCTCTCATGAGGACAATCCCAGGAAAGGAAGACCAAGACTTCCCTCTGCTGCAGAGGATAAGTTCATGTTACTAACCTCAGAAACCACCAATTAACAGCACCTCAGATTTGAGCCTACATGAATGCTTCACAGAGTTCAAGTAGGAGACACATCTCACCATTTGGAGGAGACTGCATGAATCAGGCCTTTAAGTGTCAAATTGCTGCAAAGAAACCATTAGTGAGAGAGGAAAATAAGAAGAATAATAAGGGGAGAATAGCTTGGGCCAAGAAACACAAGGAATGGACATCAGACCAGTGTAAATCTCTATTTCAGTCTGATGAGTCCAAATTTGATATTTTTAGTTCTCCAACCACTGTCTTGAACAGTGGGACAGATGGCATCTGCATGTGTGGTTCCCACTGTCAAGCATGAAGGAGGAGGTGTGATGGTGTGGGGGTGTGGGGTCTTTGCGAGTGACACTGTTGGTGATTTATTCAAAATTGAAGACATATTTAACCAGCATCACAAACACAGCATTCTGCAGCGACATGCCATTCTATCTGTTTTACGCTTAGTGGGACCCAGAGGAGAACCAGCATGGCCTTCTAGGCCTTCAGACAAGGCACAAACTATCAGCATGTCAAATGTTATATTAAATTTATTTTATTGTTTAATTTATTTCATAAATGCATGATGATTATTCTCTTCTAATTCTAATTTGGCCTCATTTTCTATCAAATTTGCTCCAGAAATAAAAGGGTTACTGTTCTAAAAACATTAAAATAGAGTTATCCAATGAGATGTTTTTGTTTGTTGTCTCTAGGCTGAGAAGAGTTTAGAGCTGGCTCACTCATTGGTTAGGATTTCATTGCCTGGACAGAAGGCCATGGCAGTGTATGTTTATGTAGGAAGTGAGAAATGAATTAACCAATTAGATTTTGATTTATAGTGGGAGGGACCAAAAATTTATCACCCTCAGCCTTCTCGAAGGCCAACGCTAGCTGAACTGTGAGTTGGTGCTGTCAGCGTGGTAGTGAAGTCACCTTCCAGCCGGTGTAGTGTTCATCAGTAGTGTTAGCGAATGCTAATAAAGTGGTCAAGCTAGTGCTATCGAGAGCAAGTAGTGCAAGCTAATGACAGAGAAACTAAGATTTTTGTCTCCAGACTCTTCTTCCACACACACTTACCACAGTATTTTTCCCTCAGTTTTAAGTATACATTTCCCTTTGTAATTTACTTAGTTACTTTTAAAATCAATATCGACAACTACAGTACACACAATGGAGCTACCTGGCAGCCTGTCACTAATCCTTTGCAAAATCCTTTGCCCTGTTGCTTTTTTGGTGTCTGGTGAAGTTTTGGCTGAGCTGAAGTCCCAGCTCTAATAGTAATGGTTTGCCACTGGTGGGACCATCATTTGTTTTTCAAAAGGACAATGACCTCCAGGCTATCTAAGGGCTTTTTAAACAAGAAGGAGAGTGAAGGAGTGCTGCATCAGGTGACCTGGCCTGCACAATCATCCAACCTAAACCCAGTTGAGATGGTTTGGGATGAACAGGACCTCAAAGTGAAAGAAAAGCAGCCAGCAAGTCATCAACAAATATGGGAACTCCTTTAAAACTGTTGGAAAACCATTCCAGGTGACTACCTCTGAAGCTGGTTGAGAGAATGCCAAGAGTGTGCAAAGCTGTCACCAAAGCAAAAGGTAGGTACTTTGACGAGTCTAAAATATAAAACCTACATAATCTACATGCGTTACTTCATAATGTTGATGCATTTGGCATTGTTCTACAATGTCTCATCTCATTATCTGTAGCCGCTTTATCCTTCTACAGGGTCGCAGGCAAGCTGGAGCCTATCCCAGCTGACTACGGGCGAAAGGCAGGGTACACCCTGGACAAGTCGCCAGGTCATCACAGGGCTGACACATAAACACAGACAACCATTCACACTCACGGTCAATTTAGAGTCACCAGTTAACCTAACCTGCATGTCTTTGGACTGTGGGGGAAACCAGAGCACCCAGAGGAAACCCACACGGACAACATGCAAACTCCACACAGAAAGGCCCTCGCCGGCCCCGGGGCTCAAACCCAGGACCTTCTTGCTGTGAGGCGACAGCGCTAACCACTACACCACCGTGCCGCCGCCTTCTACAATGTAGAAAATAATAAAAATAAAGAAAAAATCTTGAATTAGAAGATGTGTCCAAACTTTTGACTGATACTGTAGTGCAATGAATAGATGTTCCACTGTCTTGCAACCAAAAGCATGTGAGAAGGGTATGATGTTTATTTTGCCATTTCTTCTCAGTGATGTTAATGAACATACATTATTCCATGTGCACAGATGGAGTGATATGGTAGCCTAGTAAACTAGACCCACCCGCCTAGCGGCCAAAAATATTTTTTGCCTAGCGAATGGGTCTAGCCTCGCACCATATAAACAAAAACACCCCGGGCATCAAATCGTGCCCGCCAATCACAACGCAAGGTTTTTGTTTGGATTCTTTGGGCGGGCTTTTGCAGGAGTGATGACAAAGCTGCGCAATGCTGGAGAAAGCGCAACAGGAAAGATGGCTACCGCTAGTGAACAGCGCTCGTTTGACTCCGCTTTGGAATCAGTTTTAGAAGAATTAGACTTGGAGTTTTCATTGAAACATGAGCAGGAAGAGGCTCTCCGCTCATTTCTTTTCAAGAAGGACGTTTTCGCTGTTTTGCCGACTGGCTATGGCAAAAGTCTGATCTACCAGCTGGCTCCGCTCGTAGCCAAAAGGATGGGCTAATTTGTGCAGTATGAAGAATTAATACAGCTTTGAAACATTACTTTTTGATTGTTTCTTATTCTCATCTCATTATCTCTAGCCGCTTTATCCTTCTACAGGGTCGCAGGCAAGCTGGAGCCTATCCCAGCTGACTACGGGCGAAAGGCGGGGTACACCCTGGACAAGTCGCCAGGTCATCACAGGGCTGACACATAGACACAGACAACCATTCACACTCACATTCACACCTACGGTCAATTTAGAGTCACCAGTTAACCTAACCTGCATGTCTTTGGACTGTGGGGGAAACCGGAGCACCCGGAGGAAACCCATGCGGACACGGGGAGAACATGCAAACTCCGCACAGAAAGGCCCTCGCCGGCCACGGGGCTCGAACCCAGGACCTTCTTGCTGTGAGGCGACAGCGCTAACCACTACACCACCGTGCCGCCCATTGTTTCTTATTTTCCCATTATTTTAAATTTAAGGGAAATTATTTCACCAAACACCACTAAATAAAAACTCTCAAAAACAGTTTAAGCAAACCCTTGAAAAACACTTGGAAAAAATGTGTATATGGTACAGACTCCAAACTTGTGGTCATTATCTCCAAACTTCTTAATATCTAGAACCTGTTTATTAATTAATACGCATTTTGAAAAATTATTTATTTCAAGGCCTCCCCCACTGCTTTCTGTCGCTCTGACTACGTCACAGTCACTGTTGCACTGATTGGTCAGAGCATTGGCCTATACGCACAGAGACAGTTTGAAAGACAGCGGTTTGTTCCTCCTACCCGCTTCGAAAATGTCTACGGCTCGAGGCCAGACTAAATATTCACATTTAGTCTGGCTTGCCAGGCTAGTGATATGGCAGAAAACAAGGCACATTATCAAGCATGCTGTGCTAATTAACTCTCTAAATAACAGAAAATGGGATTTCTTTTGTTGTGATATTCCAAACTGACTTTCACACTCTTTACCATTTTCTATTTATTTACATCAAGGTAAGAAAGTTGCTAGAGGATAATAATAATAATAATAATAATAATAATAATAATAATGCCACATCACAGCAAGGAAGTTCTAGGTTTGAACCTTGTAGCCGACCGAGGTCTTTCTGTGTGGAATTTTGCATGTTCACTCCTGTTATCACCTGTTTGGGTTTCATCTAGGTGCTCCAACAGTCCAAAGACATGCAGATTAGGTCAACTGGTTATTCTAAATTGCCAAATGGTGTGAATATGAGTGTGGATGGCTGTTCATGTCTGTGTTAGCCCTGTGATAGACTGGTGACCTTCACAGGGTGAACCCCGCCTCTCACCCAAAGTCAGCTGGGATTGACTCCAGCTTGCCCAGCAACCCTGACCTATAAGTGGTGTAGATAATAATAATAATAATAATAATAATAATAACTAGAGGTACTGTGCCAAGGACACAGTGGTATTTCATTTCCACACCTGAGGCCTTGGGACAAAGGTCAAGGTCACAGAACTGAGAGAAATTATTAGATTAGATTAGATTAGATTAGATTAGATTAGATTAGATTAGATTAGATTAGATTAGATTAGATAAAACTTTATTGATCTCTTTGGGAGGGTTCCCTCAGGGAACTTACGTAAGATTCCAGCAGCATCATTACAGATAAACAGAGAAAAGAAATAGAGAAAAACTTCTAGATAAATTAAAATAAATTAAGTATTTACAGATACAAATATAAAATAATAAGATATGGGGAAGAGGGGGAGGGGGGAGAAGTGGGGTTAGGGTAAGAGTGTGTGGGGGAGGCAGGAAAGATATTACACTTTATATTGCACATTATATTGCACATTGTCCGGTATTGCTTATTGTTAGGCTAGGCTAGGCTACTGCTCCTTCCCGTCCTCTGTCCTCCTGTTACCCCTCCTCCCCCCAGAGAGGAGTTGTAGTCTGATGGTGTGAGGGACAAAGGAGTTTTTGAGTCTGTTTGTCCTGCACTTGGGAAGGAGCATTCTGTCACTGAACAGGCTCCTCTGGTTGCTGATGATGGTGTGCAGAGGGTGACTGGCATCATCCATGATGTTCAATAGTTTGTCCATAGACCTCTTCTCTGCCACCATCACCAGAGAGTCCAGCTTCATGCCGACCACAGAGCCGGCCCACCTGATCAGTTTGTCCAGCCTGGATGTGTCATTCTTGGATATGCTGCCCCCCCAGCACACCACAGTGTAAAACAGGACACTGGCGACCACAGACTGATAGAACATCCACAGGAGTTTCCTGCAGATGTTAAAGGACTGCAGCCTCCTAAGGAAATATAGCCTGCTCTGTCCCTTCCTGTATAAGTGATTGGTGTTACAAGTCCAGCTTGCTGTCCAGCCACAGCCCAAGGTACTTGTAGGAATCCACAGCCTCCACCTCAACTCCCTTGATCAGAACTGGTCGTGACCTTGGTCTGGACCTCCCAAAGTCAATGACCAGCTCCTTGGTCTTCAAGGTGTTGAGCTGCAGATGGTGCCTGTTGCACCACACAGCAAAGTCCCTCACCAGGCTCCTATAGTCCTCCTCTCTGTCGTCACTGATACACCCAACAATAGCTGTGTCATCAGCAAACTTCTGAAATGTGACACAGCTCTGAGTTGTAGCAGAAGTCTGCGGTGTACAGGGTGAAGAGAAGAGGGGCCAGCACCGTGCCCTGGGGTACTCCAGTGCTGCTAATTACAGTGTCAGACATGATGTCCTTCAGCCTGACATACTGCAGCCTGTCAGTGAGGTAGCTGGAGATCCAGGTGACCAGGCAGGGGTCCACTCGCATCCTGTTCAGTTTGTCCTGAAGCAGTAGGGGCTGGATGGTGTTGAAGGCACTCAAGAAGTCCAAGAAGAGGATCCTCACTGTGCCATTTCCCTTATCCAGATGCGAGTGGGCTCAGTGTAGCAGGTAGAGGATGGCGTCTTCCACACCGACACCTGCCCGGTATGCAAACTGCAGACAGTCCTGGGCATGTTGTACCTGGGGTCTGAGGAGGCTGAGGAAGAGCCGCTCCAACGTCTTCATCAGATGTGAAGTGAGCGCCACCAGTCGGAAGTCATTCAGCTCACTGGGCCAATTCTTTTTGGGAACTGGAACGATACATGATGTCTTCCAGAGGGTTGGCACTCTCCCCAGCTGCAGGCTGAGGTTGAAAATGCGTTGGAGTGGTTTACCCAGTTCAGCAGCACAGGTCTTCAGTAGTCATGGACACACCTTGTCCGGGCCTGCTGCTTTCCTGGGGTGAAGCTTCCTCAGTTGACCTCTGACCTGGTCTGCAGTAATGCATAGAGGAGTCTGTGTTGAGGGGGGGAGGGGGCTGCTGTGATGACTGGGGGGAGGTGTGTTGAGGGAAGAAGGAGAGATGGCTGCAGTGAAGGAGAGGGTGGGGGGACATGGGCTGGTTGAACCGATTGAAGAAGTCATTCAACTTGTTCGCCCTCTCCACTGTCCCCTCAATGACTCTGGTCTTTGTATTGTGGCCTGTGATGGTTTTCACCCCTTCCCAGACCTCCCTCATGCTGTTCTCCTTCAGCTTCTGCTCCACCTTTCTCCTGTAACTGTCCTTAGCTTCCCTCATGCAGTGTTTTACCTCCTGCTGTGCTGCTTTCATCGCCTCGCTATCCCTGCTCCTGAAGGCGGCCTTCTTCCTGTTGAGGACAGCTTTGACTTCCTGTGTTACCCATGGCTTGTTATTAGGGTAACACCGTACAGTCTTAGTGGGGGAGACCATGTCTGCACAGAAGTTGAGGTAATCTGTCAGACAGTGTGTCAGCCCCTCTATGTCCTCACAGTGTGGGCTAAGCAGCATATCCCAGTCCGTGATGTCATAGCAGTCTCTGAGGGCATCTTCCATTTCAGTGGACCACCTCCTGATGGAGCTAGTTGTTGCAGGCTGCCTTTGGACCAGGGGGGTGTACTTCGGCTGTAGAAGAACCAGGTTGTGGTCAGACTTCCCTAGTGGGGGGAGGGGTGTGGCTCTGTATGCATCCCTCACATTAGCATACAGCAAGTCAATTGTCCTGTTGTTCCTTGTTGAACAATCCACAGCCTGGTAAAAAGCAGCCAAAGTAGAGTCCAAAGTAGCATGATTAAAGTCCCCAGAAATGATGCTAAATGCCTCAGGGTGCTGTGTCTGCAGCCTTGCTGTGACAGAGTGAATCCTCTCACATGCAGCAGCTGCATCTGCCTTTGGAGGGATATAAACACAAATGGTGATCACGTGACTGAACTCTCTTGGCAGATAATATGTCCACAGGCTAACGGCTAGCAGCTCCAAGTCTGGACAACATAAAACTGTCTTTACTGAGATATGTCCCAGGTTACACCAGCGATTGTTGACATAAATGATGAGTCCCCCACCTTTGCTTTTCCCGCATGTGTTAGTGTCTCTGTCGGCTCTCACAGCAGTGAATCCCCATAGGTCCACATTAGCATCCGGTACAAGGTGTGTTAGCCATGTCTCCATAAAGATAAATTAAGCTGCTCTCCCAGTAAATCCACTGGTTGTTTAGAGCGGAAAGCTCATCGACTTTATTCGGCATCAAGTTCACATTCCTCATGATAACCAAGGGAATGGATGGTTTGTAGTGCCACTGGTTGTCTGCTAGCCTAGCCTTTAGCTAAGCTCCAGCTTTGCAGCCCCTGGGTTTCCTCCTCAGCTCCGCTGGGATGGGGTGTCGTATCCCGGCTCGTCCCATTGTTTTCAGGGCCAGCAGCTCCTCTCTCGAATAAGTGAGAAAACTGGCTCCTGGTTGCATGTTAAAGTTAAATATATCCATGTTATATAGTTAAACACACTATGTCTTTGTAAGAAGAGCAAAAAAGTAAAAAAGGTGGAAAAAAGAGGTTTAAAGAGCTAAAAACTACAGAGCTACTGGAGAGGCAGCCGTCTCACACAAAGCCCTTATGAATGTCCTTTTTAAAAGCCATCAGGCCATTTGTCTGGAATCTGATGACAAAGGGAAAAGGATATAATACTTCCATGGTTAATAATATTAACTAAGTTCCTATCTTTCACCAATTGCTTGAGGCAGGTGTCACAGTGGGCGGCACGGTGGTGTAGTGGTTAGTGCTGTCGCCTCAGCAAGAAGGTCCGGGTTCGAGCCCCATGGCCGGCGAGGGCCTTTCTGTGCGGAGTTTGCATGTTCTCCCTGTGTCCGCGTGGGTTTCCTCCAGGTGCTCTGGTTTCCCCCACAGTCCAAAGACATGCAGGTTAGGTTAACTGGTGACTCTAAATTGACCGTAGGTGTGAATGTGAGTGTGAATGGTTGTCTGTGTCTATGTGTCAGCCCTGTGATGACCTGGCGACTTGTCCAGGGTGTGCCCCGCCTTTCGCCCGTAGTCAGCTGGGATAGGCTCCAGCTTGCCTGCGACCCTGCAGAACAGGATAAAGCGGCTACAGATGATGAGATGAGATGAGGTGTCACAGTCCGGTCCAGTCCATCCATGCCTTAGATTGTTGGACTTCCATACTGGCTCCAGGCCAGATCCAAGACAGGAATTCAGTCCTGCCTTGCTGAAGGCCATTTCCTGAAGCTGCACTCCCACACCTGCTACCACTCCTCTCCCATCAGCCAGGGCTTTTTAAGAACTGTTTGGAGCTACTCCATTTGCCAGACTGTCTCTTGTAGACTTTCCTTGCCTCGCTTCAGCTCATTGGTATTGTGTCTTCTTGATTCTCCCTGCCTGAATTTCTCCTTGTTTTTTGTCAAGTTTTGTCCAGTTTTTTGTCCCTGTTTTTTTTTTTTTGCCTGCCTGTTCTTTTGAATTGTGTCTTTTGCTACCTCTGCCTGGATTTCCCTTGTCCCTGTGTTTATCAGTTTTTGTGAAGTTTTTTTGTCCCGATCATGTCTACCTGCTCCTGTGTCTTTGACCTCCTGGCCTGTTTTTTGACTGATGACTAATTTTTGCCTGAGTCCTACTGTACCTTTTGCCTTTCTGCCATCTACTTCATTAAATGTTTTCTCTTTACACTGCCCGTTTTCTGAGTCTGCTGTTGGGTCCTCACTTCACCTAAGCTTGCCACTCCTGACAGCAGGCGAGTGAAAAATATGCAGATCAGTTATCTGACCTGTCAAGGTCATGCCAGGGCAAAACCAGTGTTCCCAAATGAAAGCCCATATATGACTTCCTATTCATGGTTAATAGTAACTATGGCCTTATCTTGCACTGTTTTTGAGATATAGGGCATTGAAAATATGTGATCCAATATTGATCTAGGTCAAAACTATAAATGTTCATTAAAACCTGTTTTTTGTTTTTTTTCTGGCAAAGGACCAAGGCTAGCTCAAAAACCATGAAAAATAGACAAAAGTCCAACTTTTTGCTATAGAGTCACCTAATTGACAAGCTCAAGGTCATATAACTCAGTGAAAATAGGTCAAATCATGTAACCAATGTGAACTATTTTGAAGCCCCCCAAATAGGTTCTCCGTACACCTATTGGTGAAAATTCATGAAAAAATAAGGGAGGAGTAGTGAGTTAATGCCTAAGTGACCTTTGACCTAACTCTGGCAAAGGGTCAAGATCAGAGGTCAAATGAGGGCAAAAACGTATTAAGGTATAAGGGCCATGAAATAATTTTGTCTAGCTTGTCCTGGTACTGTACCAGGTGGTCCCATTCATAGCCATTCCTGAAAAAAAAGACATTGTAAAATGGCATCATGATGTCATGTGACATCATGCATGATCTGGAGATCACAGATGGTCACTACCTATATGCACACCAAGTTTCATCTGAATATCTTGAAAACTGAGCAAGAAATGACCCTTGTCCAACTACTATTACAACATGTACACTAAACCAAAGAAATTTCAAGATCCAATTTCCACTGAAATGGGATAATAATCTATGGTAAAGGAAATGGTGCAAGAAGGACTATTCACAGATTCTCCAAACCTGGTAAAGAAAAAGCTGGAGTTGGCAGTTGAATGCAAATCAGTTTGGAGAAAATAAACTACATTTGGTGTTCTTCAGTGAGACCAAAGGTATGAGAAATAAAGATAGTTGGTTCTGGGTAAAGAAAGGAGTGTTGAAGGAAAGTGAGGGATTAATATTGGCAGCTCAAGAATAAGCATAAAGCTTCACCTGGGTTAAAAGGATGATAGACAAAGAGGAATGCTCACCCAAATGTCGAATGTGTGATGAAGATTAGATAGTATCTCATATTGTCTCTGAGTGTAAACAGTTGGTTCAGAATGAGTATAAGAAATGTCATCATTGCAAAACTGCTGCTATTATTCACTGGTATTTGTGCAAGAAATTTGGTTCCAGTTGCTGTGGAAAAAGCTATGAACGTTTTGTAGAAAAGGAAACAAGGGCTTTAGAAAATGAAGAGATTAAGATTCTATGGGATTTTTCAATACAGACAGAAAGATTGAACATAACAAACCAGATACAAAGCAACTAGGATGGCAGCCACTGAAAGCGTGTCTGTAAACAATGCTGAATTTTCTCAGCATTACCATGATTTGAATGATCCAGTGAAGATTCAATACAAAAAGATAGATATGTATGGTTTTGACCCATTTTATTTTAAAAAGTCAGACTTTTCTGAAGCTAAGACACTTCTACCGACCATCGAGTACCCAGATATTGCATTCTATCTGGTTTGGCTGCCAAAGAATCAAGTCCGACCTTGGATGAAACATAGCCCATTTTCTGAGTGGGTGCCCAGTCTGGATTGTTTCTATCATATAATTTTGCTGGTGCTCCAAGAAACGAAATGGTAATACACATGTTAAAATTATAACAACGACTGAGTGAACCACGACAAGAGACCACTCATTTTATAGCAAAATTCTAGCAACATGAAATAAAATTCTTCCATGATATTATCAAGAAAGCTTTTGACTCTCACCTGAGATAAAATGATCACTGCAAATACAAGCTGTTTTGGTTTTAGCCTCTGTTAGATCAGCCCTGCTGATGTTGTTCAGCCGTGCTCGTCTCCTCTCCATACTAAGCCTCAGAGTTTCCTTGCCCTCTTTCCAAATCATGGATGGAATTCTAAAAAATCAGAACGTGCAATGGTCATGAGTACTGCTGTGACCACAACCATATACAGTACAAAAATATGGCATAGCTAAAAGAACGCTTAAAGCAGTGGAAAAACAGAGTTGCACAATGCGTGACTATGTTTTGTATGGAATGTCGCTTGACCCTGCATTTGTATATCCACCAACATGGCCGACATCCGGGTTTCTATTTTGCTTTAACGTCACTTGCAAGTCAAGGATTGCCATTGGAGCTTTAGACATAGTTACAAGTAATGTAAGAAGAAACCTTGAAGAGATAGGAATCAATGTGTGTGTGGATGTATTACAGAAAACCTGTTTGCTTGGAATGGCTTGTGTACTTCGAAAAGTCCTGGATATTAAATGAATGTGAATCAAGAAGAAAAGAATGAAGAAATTTAATTTGAAGAAAAGAATGGACTAAACAAAGACAAGATTAGACTTAGAAAACAATAGCTTGCGATCTTAGGTCACAGGTAGTGGCCCGATGAGAAGACTGATGAGACGGTAATAACATCAAATACTGTGTGTAAAATATAATAATAATAATGAAGCTTGAATGCTTTTAAATGAAAATCAAGGAGAATAATTCATTAATCATTGGCACGATTGTATTTTTTTGTAATAATTTTCACTACATCTCTTTCACATAAAAAAAAAATCTACTGTATCTTCAAGTAAATATATGTTCTTGTGCAGTGATGGAGGGGAGCATATAAATATAGTGATTGTAGAACCTCCTGTCTGACTTTTCGATAATAATATTCCTTCTGTGAAGAATAACTGTGGAATTTAAGCATTTTTATTTGATTTTATCACACTTAAAACAAACAACAACTCCTGCAAGGCTGAATGATGACCGCATTTGGTGTGCAGGCTGGGGAGAAATTAAAGGTACACTGGGGAGAAATTAAACTGGATTAATGAATCTTGCACCGCTTACACAATAAATAAATAAATAAATAAATAAACAGCTACTTGTGGAGTTGTTGAGAAAGATCTCTTAGAGCAGAACGGGATAAGAGCTCACATCCAGCAAATCTGAGTGCTGTTTACATCATCTAGTAATTGGAACTGCTTAATGGATTTAACTCTTATAAACCTAACCACAGAGTAAAAGAGGCCTCCTGGGTATTTCTTATTATTTCTGGCTGTAACTTAATTACACTCACTGGCCACTTTATTGGGAACACCCATCCACCTGCTGTTTTATTCTGTTCTCTAATCAGCTGATCCCTTGACAGTAGCACAATGCAGATACAAATCAAGAGCTTCAGTTAATGGTCACTTCAAACATCCGAATGGGAAAAATTATGATCTCAAAGTGTGACTTTCTTTCACTGTGGCATGGGTGTTGGACTGGTTTGAGTATTTCAGAAACTGCTGATCTCCTGGGGTTTTACACACACAACATTCTGTAGAGTTTGCATAGAATGTGCAAAAAACAGACAAACAAACAAAAAAAAATCACTGAGTGAGTGACAGTTCTGTGGGTGGAAATTACTTGTTGATAAGAGAGGTCAGAGGAAGTCTCAACGTTTAAGTCTAGGCTGAAAACATATGTTTAGTCAAGCCTTTTGTTAATAGTGTTTATGTGGTAAAGGAGTAGATCTGGAGGGTCCTTAGACATAGAGCATTTGGTAAACTGGGATGTATGGATACTGTCAGTCACTCACTCGAGTTTGTTGATGGTGTAGTGGTTGACTACTTTATGTCCCGGGGCTCCCTCATGTCTGTGTTACCTTCTGGCTCTCCCCTTTTAGTTATGCTGTCATAGTTAGTTTTGCCAGAGTCCCTGCTTGCACTCAGCGCAAAATGCATACTGTTCTTACTCATCAGCTGACATTGGGCACACCTAACAACCTGTGTTTTCTCACTCTTTCTCTTGTTCTCCTCCCTCTGTCTGTCCCTCTGAGTTACATGTCAATCCTGAGATCGAGATGCTGACCTCTTCTGCTCCTCAGACCTGCTTGATCCATCCTGATGCCCCATGTCTGGCTGGAGTCTCATCACACCCCTCCTGTAGAGGACAGCACCATATGGACATTTGAAAGTCACACTTGGAAGATGCTCTGGACATGTATAGTAATGCTTTTATGGCTGAGGACTACAGTTGACTTGCTTCCTTTAGGACTGCATTTGTCATGAACAGTTTTGCACTCAAGTTTCCATCAATGAAGAGTTATAACATCAATGAAACAGATTTCATGTTAAAACTGTTAAAATGTTATAATCACATTGTCTGTTATCACCCAAATGAGGATGGGTTCCCTTTTGAGTCTGGTTCCTCTCGAGGTTTCTTCCTCATGTCATCTGAGGGAGTTTTTCCTTGACACTGTCACCACAGGCTTGCTCATTGGGAATAGATTAGGGATAAAATTAGCTCATGTTTAAAGTCATTAAAATTCTGTAAAGCTGCTTTGCAACAATGTCTATTGTTAAAAGCATTATAAAAATAGACTTGACTTGACTAAATTTAGAGAACTTTTGCCCCTGCTAACCAAGAAGACTCTATCTCTCCATACACATGGCAGAGTATACAACAGCTGTATCATGGGTGCCATGCTCTATGCCAGTGAATGTTGGCTGATGAAAAAGACTGACTTGGCACGCCTTGAGAGGAACAAGAGAGTAATGCTCCACTGGATGTGCGGCATGAAGCCTACGGATGACATAAGCTCAAACGTCCTGCATTCAAGGCTTAAGCTAGTGGCTCTTGAGAAGGAAATCAGATGCAGGTGCCTGCGCTGGTTTGGTCATACTCAGCATAGGTCAGCCTGTGTCTACACCATCCAAGGTTTCCAGGTGGATGACCACAGGCATAGAGGGAGACCTCAAAAAACTTGGATGGAGGTGATCAAGGATGATCTGCGTTTAACGGGCCTCACTGCTATGGACGCAACTGACAGAAAGGAGTGTAGAAAACTGCTAAAAAAAAATACCATGCAGCGTCTTACTCACTAGAAGTGGAAGCAGACATTAAAAGAATAGTGAGTGAGTGTGAGAGGAAAATGGCCAGATTGGTTTGAGATCCCAGGAAGGATATAGTAACTCAGAGCAATTATTTACAAACATGGTGAGCAGAAAAGCATCTCAGCATGCAACAGCAGAAGACCATATTGGGTTCCACTCCTGCAGCCAAGAACAGGAATCTTAGAATCAAGAACAGGTTCCTATTAAAGTGGCTGGTGAGTGTACAGTATATGACACTATCATGGGATAATACTGTATGGTTTATGATTCTGCATTAAAACTGGATCCAGTTTCCAGTTCTGATAGTTATTGAACACAAGTGCTCATATAACCACAAATATGGAAATTATGTCTTCTTTTTTCCCCACTTTTGTTGTTTTAATAGCAAAATAATGAAAGAATAGAGACCAAAACTCTTTGAATCAAAAACATTCATAAGAAAATGCTTTACAAATTAAAGAATGAAGGAAAGTTTCTAGAAATCAGTTTATTTATTTTTTGCTATACTAGCTGCTACCAATAACCCGAGACCTGACTGAATTTTCTGTAAGGTATATTTATTGATATGACTCACTAACACTAATTACATTGCACACTTTTTTTCTTTTGAACTGAACAATGAAAGCATGCCTAATAATCTGTTCTTTGTCTCTTCCAAGCTGAATCAAATGTTGTGGCTCCCAAATCTGCCTGATTGATTCTGTTGCTTGATTGGAATGTCTACACTCAGGACTCACCTTCTGCTCCTGTAGCTGGTCTCACATTGATATCCAAAAAGACTGCATTTTCTATAAACAATCATCTAAGGCATTGCTATAGTATTCCATCGATTTCATCATTCTGAATATCATCTGTTTCAATTCACTATCATGTTTTTGAATTGTTTCAGCATTATTTTGTCATGGCATGCATTATACCATGGCTCTGTTGACTTTTTTCAGAATTGGGTACGTTTAATTCTGATCAATTTCAAATAATTTAATCAACATCCATTCTGTATCAATAATATTACTAAGGGATGAATCAGTTTAGTTGTTTTGAAAATCATTTCTCAACTTCTTGCCAGTTTATGCATAGTACTATATAAAAGTTTGGACATACCTTCTAATTCAATGTTTTTTCATTCATTGTATGAATTAAAATACATATCATATCTAAAAGTAATGATGGATGTTGTCTCTCTTTTAATTAGTTGAGCAGTTCTTGACATAATTAACACTTATTCCATGAAATCGAGTCATATATGAGCTGATAGCTGATGAGGCGTGTAGCACCGAGTTGGCTATAAGCCATGTATGACGAGATTGCGTGGAATAACTGTTTTATTCTAACCACATTCACTGGATTTTGAGAAGCAGAGCATTTTTATTTTTATTTTTTGCAAATTTGATAAATAAAAACTCTATACAAAATGTCTGACAAAATCATTTCTGCTTAGAATGTAAACAAACCGGTGAAATGACAGTAGTAATTTGTGAAAAATGCGAAAATAATAGTTCTTGAAAAATAACAAAATATACATTCTTACCATCAAATACTAATATATATATATATATATATATATATATATATATATATATATATATATATATATATATTTTTTTTTTTTTTTTTTTTTGAGTAGGGGGTTGTTTTTGAGTAGAGTTTTTATTTCGTCCTCGTTTGGTTCAGCAACATTCTCCACCGTTTTGTTTTTCTCTACTCACGGTATATGAGCTGATAGTCTAGTAGTAGAGTACAATCAGAGCACGCCATTGCTCATATCCAGTGAATGTGGGTAGAATAATATGGATTACTGCAGTTGTGGAATCGGACTATTTACTATATTTTTATTATTTACTATTTACGGTGGTGTAGTGGTTTGCACTGTCGCCTCACAGTAAGAAGGTTCTGGGTTCAAGTTCAGCGGCCGGCGAGGGCCTTTCTGTGTGAAGTTTGCATGTTCTCCCCGTGTCCATGTGGGTTTCCTCCGGGTGCTCCGTTTTCCCCCACAGTCCAAAGACATGCAGGTTAGGTTAACTGGTGATTCTAAATTGACTGTAGGTGTGAATGTGAGTGTGAATGGTTGTCTGTGTCTATGTGTCAGCCCTGTGATGACCTGGCGACTTGTCCAGGGTGTACCCCGCCTCTCGCCCATAATCAGCTGGGATAGGGTCCTGCTTGCCCGCAGCCCTGCACAGGATAAGTGGTCATGGATAATGGATGGATTTACTGTTTGATCTCAAATGCATTAAAAAGGTAAGAAGTTGCATGAATTAACTTTTCACAAGGCTCACCTGTTAACTGAAAAGCTTTCCAGGTGACTACCTCATGAAGCTGGTTAAGACAATGCCAGTAGTGTGTAAAGCATCATCAAGGTAAATGCTGGCTACTTCAAAGAATCTAAAATATGGAACATATATTTAAACAGGTTTTTTTGTTTAACACATGATTCCAACATACGGAAAACCCTATGAATGAATGTGTCCAAACTTTTGACTGGCATTGTATATGACTTCTTAATTAAATAAAGACAAAAAAAAAGGAAGGAAGAGAATCGTAAATGAATTGGACTGTCTTCTGTCTTTCTTATTCTCTTTTTCTGTTTCTGTATGGCAGACACTGACCTTTCAGGATGACACTAGCTGAATTATTCCTATTACCAACAGCCAATCATCCATGGAATTTATTCACAGCAAATAGAGAGAGACAGTTTCGACCATCCTTTTTACCATCTTCTTTTTATCCATATGGTACTTTTTAATCTGTTTTTTTTCCTCGGCCACCTCCATGTGGTTCTCCTTAGACACAAAATTATTGCCTCAGTATTGTTTCAGTGGCAGATGGACAAAAAACACACTATAACCTACTCAAAAAAAACCACATTGTTTTCCCAAGAGACTGACATAATTATATCCCTCTTTCGCTTTTATTATTGATTGTAATTTCACTTTTCTGTACATCCACACACCTGTTCTGTATCACCTGGGGAGAAAAAAAAAACAATATAAGTGTTATAAAGGAAATGGCTGATCTAAAACGTGCATTAAATCAGGAGGGCTTAATGAGATGGCTGTATGTGACAATTCAAGCTCTAATTGACTTTCATCCTAAATTATTAATGTGCAAATTATAAGTTGAGATCAGAAAGACTGCCATGCCACTGAGGTACTTCTACTGACTGAATCTCATTTTTATTAAAATAAACAGATGCTCTGAATATTTTAGGAGCTCAGCTGTCTGATACTCCAGCTCAGAGATAACTGGGATAACTGGTTTCATTCCTGGCATCTGAATCAGATTATTTACTGTCATCCAGTGTTGTAGTCAAGTCACTAAACTTTGAGTCCGAGTCCAGTCTCGAATCCGCAGTGTTCAAGTCCAAGTCATTAAAGAAAATTTTGAGTCGAGTCCACTACTGATCCGAGTCCAAGAACAAGACTCCAACCGCACAACTTGATGGTGGCTGTTGCTGCCTTTATGTGAAACCGTCTCTGCTACTGTGTTGGACTAATGTTACTGCTTGACTGCCCCATGTTAGTTAATAGGCTACAGATAAAAAGCTTGTTCATCACTCAGCAAGCCCCGCCCACTATCAACAGGGCAAATAACATGAGAGAGGGTTAACACTAGCTAGTTCATCACTCAACAAGCAAGCCCCACTATCAACAGGGCAATGAACATAGCGTGTCACTTCCTTCTCTGGGTCGAGTCTTGCCAAATGACGATTGAAGTTCAAGGTTGTCCCCATTGTCTCCTTGATAGTTCTTCTACATATGGAACATAGAGCAGTGCATTTTCCTCACTGCATGAGAAGTCTGTATAAGCAAAGCGGACAATCCTAGGGACGTTCTCTCCAGGCATTTTGGTGCCATTATGAACAGGTGAATGTTCATTCTCTTGCACAAAATTAGTATAAAAATTAATGTAGATATAAATATCTTAGGCCAAATTATTATGGCATGTTACAAAAAAAAAGAAAAAAATCAGAGTCCTCATCTCCAATTTATGACTCTGAATGCAGTTAATGTATGAGTCCGAGCCCAAGTCCAAGTCATCAGTGCTCAAGTCCAAGTCAAGTTACGAGTCCTTAAAATTAGGGCATGAGTCGGACTCAAGTGCTACAAGCCTGCTGTAATCATTTGCAGATTATCTGGTATCTTTTTGGATCTGAGCACAATAGCAACACCAATGGTCAGATGAAATATACATGAGAAAAGTGAGGCTGATTTCCTTTTAGCCCTGAATGTAGATTCATGTAGCCAATCAGTGAGCCAGGTCATCTAAGATTTGCTATTTGTAACAAACAACACAACCCTAAATCTAGTTGTTTTTTGGACGGAATAAAAGTCAGAGCTTTTCTGTTTGACATGTTCAGTATCCTAGTATGGTATATAACCAGTAATCTAGTAGGATATTTCAAATTTCAAAAGGAAATGAAAGAAATTGCAAATACAACTCCAGTACCTATCTACTAAGACTTTTTTTTTCTTATGATGCCTCTTCCTTCTCTATCATGACTCACTCATCCATCAACCCACAGATCTTCTAATTCCTTCTACCCTTTACCCTCTTTATTTTATTATGCCATAAGACAAGTTTTCATTGGCCAAATAATAATTCAAACCGCAGAGGCTTTATAATACCTCTGACAGTGAGATCTACTGCAGTCGATGACGACCAGAGTGCATCTGTGGCATTCTAAAAGGTCAGAAGTGAATGTGTCTGCTTCTGGGAAGATTCATTTAAATAAAAGAGAGTAGGAGGAAAATAAAGTGTAGCTAAATAATATGTGTACACTTACCCAACAGGGTTAGGAGTTATGGATATGAGTGAGTGATTGGAAAACATTATGGTTGGGTATCCAGGACTGCCAAATAGGCACTCTGAACAAGGCCCTTAACCCTCACAGCTCATCTGTATGCTTGGGTATAATACATTAATTGTAAGTCCTTATGGAGAGAGAAAAAAAAGTGTTTGCCAAGTCAGAAAATATAAATCAAATCATAAATTCTCTTAGCTAGCCCACCAGGCAGGTACAGTAAAAGCCCCAGTGTGCTGTCCAGTCCCATGATTTGGTTGCCTAAACGTAAGTGATAAGCCTAAAATCTGGAAGCTAACATAATGTAGGCTAATAACATATGTTAAGCTAATTAGCTAGTCAAGTGCATTAATTCAGATGAAGTGAAAAAAATTATGATTATTATTCTCTTCTGTTGTCACATCATTCATAACCCGATATTATTCAAGTCTGATGAACATCTTTATTTTCTCTGAATATGTTTATGCACAGGCGGTGTAATGGTGTTGCCTCACAGAAATGTACTGGGATCAAACCTCAGACAACTGGGGCCTTTCTGTATGGAGTTTGCACGTTCTCACCTTGTGTGTATGGGTTTCCTCTGGGTACTCTAATTTCCTTCCACTACTCTAAATTGCCCGTAGGTATGAATGGTTGTTCATCTTTATGTCAGCCCTGTGATTTATTGGTGACTTGTCCAGGGTGTACACCATCTCTTGCCCGAAGTCAGCTGGGATTGGCTCCAGCATTCCCGTGACTGTGGTGGATAAGACGTATGGATGGATGGTTAACCAAAGGTGACTGCATTGTGCAAACAGGAGAGTTATATGATGTCTTTGTGCTGTAATTTAGACCTATGGATAGTTTTCACATGACATTTCAAAGCTCGCAATTCCCCAGGGTCTGCCATTACTGGTGTCAAGCAGTGAGGCTTGGTTCACTGATGAAGCTTTGTGAATGCGTCAAACTTTTTTAAGGCCTTAAATTTAAACTAGTCCAAAGTTAAAGCTTTAAAGCAAACAATGGTCCACACCTGCGGCATTCATGCCTTCCGTAATAGGTCAAATGACCCAGTTAGTCATGAATTTCACAGCATTCTTCTGATTAAAGAGCATAAAGGTGACCAAACAAACAAAAGAGGACTCTTTGGATTGCAAAGATTAATAGAAAAAAACTAGCAGCCTTCCCAACACAGTAGAGTCTGCTCAGACCATTTCATTAAACTAAGGTCTTACATAGCCGGAATCACTTCACAGTAGACACCAGTAGACGATTTTGAGCCTTCAAGGGGTCAACTGTCATGTATTCCAGGCTCTTCCTCAGGAAACATGAGAACTGTGGAGATACCTTGACAGCCAGGATGTGGCTTCCATCCTTGAAAAGTTTCATCGTGTTGAAAATTGCCGTGGGTCAAGTGCTGGACCAATTCATCCATTGTAACCATGAAGGCATACGTGAGGCTTATGTCGGCTACCGGGGGTGACTGTAGCATTCTGTCGCAACCATCGAGCTCAAAATGTTCACAGAACAACATTCTGCAGAAACTGAAAAGTTTGCACTGGGGTTGTGGCTTATGTCTTCTTGCTGTGGCTATGCCGTATTGCATCCATGAAAACCATACACACTGCTGTCATTGCCTAAGGCCATACATTGCTATACCTCTCTGCCGCCATTGTTTCACCAGTATCTTCTATCGTCTTCCATTGTGACTACCATGGCTTCATTTGCATATTTACTCCCCCCAAATTTATGTGACAAATTACCTCCAAAATCTGCCGGAATGGCCACAGGAACCCCAGCCACGGTTCTCATGGATCAACCGGCTATGTGTGACCTTAGCTTTAGTGGTATGTATTCAAATAAACAACTAAGGAGCAAAATGCGTAATCCTATCCTATAGTATTGTGTAAGCAGTGTCTGTGTGGTTAGTGTTTTCACTGTAATATAGATCTAGTATCGCTCACTAACATTGTAATGGAATGTTAATTGTTTACTCATGCAGGGGGACTTGTTTTTCTCCCCTCCCCCCTTCCCCCACTCTGTCTGTCCCTCTGAGTTACATGTCAACCCTGAGATCGAGATGCTGACCTCTTCTGCTCCTCGGACCTGCCTGGTCCATCCTGATGCCCCATGCAAGGATGGATTACTGCACGGGCCTACCGAGCCCAGGCCCAGGGGCCCAAGGGCCAAGGGGGCTCTGAAGCCCAAGCCTCTGTGCTACCATTTCAATATTGTTTTTACAACATTATGCATCCCAATATCCTATTGGGGCCCTGAAGCCATATAACACTGGTTATATTATGTAATATGTCTTAATAGGGCCCCTCCATTATATGCCACAAGCTTTGTAATTCATCCATGATATGTGAAAGGGGCCCCTCAATCAAATAGCATGGTGTGTGATATGTCATATAGGGCCCCTGAACCACAGGTTGTGTATGTTATTCATCCTTGGTATCGGAAAAGGGCCCCTCAATTAGGTCATATGTCATATGGGGCCCTGAAACACGGGTTACAGTATGTTAGTCATCCCTGGTATCTGAAAGGGCCCCTCAATTAAATAGCATGGGGTATATGTCATATGTCTTAATAGGGCCCCTGAGCCACAGGTTATGTTATTCACCCTTGATATCTAAAAGGGGCCTCTCAATCAAATAACATGGGGTATTAAATGTCACATGTACCCCTCTATCTGCTTCATTAGTGCACAGGTACAGGGCTTGTTCTGGAGGGGTAACAATGGGAGCGATTGCAGCTGGGCCCAGTCTGGAGGGGGGCCCAGAAAAAAGAAAAATAAAAGAAAAATAAAGATTTCTCTCTGATCCTGCATTAAATGCATTGCTGAGTGCATGGCTTGCACACCATTGTCTAATTTGCCCCACCATAATCTAAATATGGAATGTGAAAAAATATTTCCGCCATACCAACACAACACATACTGATGTTTAAGTCAGTCTCTTTTGTTTGAATTCCTTTTAATTGCTTCAGTACAGTAATACGTAAAAGTAATTCAGTTCTGTTTACGTCTAGGATACAGCTAGTCTGTTAGCTTACTGAAAATAGTTAGTAGGCTATAACTGGATTTGTCAATAGAGGGCGCTAGTTAGAAAACTTGACAGACAGGTGAACATTTACAGTACTAATGATTAAGTCAATTCAAGATCATGGAGTGGTGGGTATTAAGTGGAGAAGCTAAGTGCAAGTTAAAATAAACAAAGATTTGAGAGAAGCTGAGATTTTAAATCAAGTTCCTAGAATTTAAATTTTTTTTAAGAATTCTACAATAAATGATGAAAACATTGGAGGGAAAAGAGCTAAATTTGATGAAGACAGACTAGCGGGTAACAGCAGCAGCAGTGATGTTATGCTAACAGAAGTGAGGGAGGAGGAGGGCAATGAGGAGGACAATGAGCACACATATGGAGGGATAACAGGAGCACATGGTGATGAGAGACAGCCAGGTAGCAGCAGTAGCAGTAGCAGCAACAGCAGCAGTGTTATGCCGGCTGAAGCAGGGAAGGAGGAGAAGAACATGACAGTAAAGGGGGACCAAAGGCAGGTTACCTCTGCTAGCAATGTACAGGAGTGTCAATTACCATGTCTTAACGCAAGAGAGGAGCAAGGGGCATCATTGTGGTTTGAGACTGTTACTGACCCAGCTTGCTGGGAGGACACTCAAAGTGACAGGGCTAAAGCAGCCCTCATTGACAGAGGGGTCAAAGTGTTTCAAAACAGGAGGGTGAGTTATCCTGCCTCTACAAGAGACAGTGGAATAGGTGGCAAGACTCGTGTTCTAACAAACGACCAGCTCAAATGCATGTTGCCAAATGACCAAGTCGTCGATAGAGAGTGGATCACATATTCTTTGTCCACAGGAAATATTTACTGTTTTGCGTGTAAATTGTTTTCGTCTAAATCACATTCATTTGTCGCTGGTTATTCCGACTGGAAACATCCAGAGCGGATTGGAGAACATGAGAGAAGTGCGGAACATCTGGCCTGTATGATCATGTTGCATCGTCGGACAACAACAGCAGCTACCATGGACAGCGGACTGATGATGCAAATAGGGGGGAGAGGCAGTATTGGAGAGAGGTGCTCAAGAGAGTTGTCTCCATTATCAAGTTCTTGGGGGAGAGAGGACTTGCATTTAGGGGACAAGATGAACTACTAGGCTCACCCCACAATGGGAATTACTTGGGCACTTTAGAATTGTTAGCACAGTTTGACTCGTTCTTGGCAGAGCACATCAGAAAGTTTGGGCAGGGCCGTGGCAGTGTCTCCTATTTATCCTCAACAGTCTGTATTCTTTAAATATCTTGTTTTTAATTACCACAAATCATTAATTTAATTTTTTCTTTCCTACTTTATGAAAAAAAAATTATATTACTACACATGGGTCATCCAAGTGTAATTTAAAATTAAATGTCTTAATAGTATAATAATAATTTGTTTCAAGTAATTACTTTAGCAGTGAATGGGGCCAGTTATTTATTCATTAACTATGCAGTTAGCTAAGCCAATTACAATAAAATTAGCTAACTAAAGTAGAATATGTCAACAGCTCGGTAGCTAATAGTAATTACTTGTAACTTTCTGACAAGTAATCTACTCACTCTCAAGGTAACTTAAACAATCAATTTTTTTTCTAAGGTAATGTTAGAACAATTGAAAAACATTACTTACATGTAAATGTTTTACATCAAAGGGTTAATATAAACCTGAGAACCAGTGCAATTGTCAGAGCTGCTGTTATACCGTAGAAAATGAATCAGCACCTCCTGACAAAACCGAATTGAGAATTCAACAGTGTTGTGGTATATGATAGTAGTTTAACATGGTATGGTGTATTTTCTACACACACGCACACAGCCTGTCGCAGAGATGGAATGTAAGCACTGACAAATGGGACTTGAACTTGAGAGTAACTACAGGGAGCTGGTAGTGGGAGGTGAATAAAACTGACACTACTGAGAAGCTCTCCAAGTTTTTCATGACTTCAGCATGGTGGGAAGTGTGTGCGCATACGTCTGCATGTACCTGTATTCTCTCATTTGCTTTGTTCATTCAGAAAGAATTGAGACAGGAGGTTCCACTGGGAGCAAATCAGGGATTCAGCTCTCTATATGAGTGAACTATATGTCTAATAAGGAGCGATGTAGATTTACCGTGAACCCTCCAAGCTCCTGAATGAAACATGAGCTTGAATTCACCTCATTAGTGCTGAAGTTCATGTCATTTAAAAAAATAAAATAATATTTATTTATGACAGCTACATAATGAGCATGACTTCCTACCAATTACATATTTTCAAACATATTTTTATTTGTCTGAGTTGTGATGTGGAAAGACTAGAATTACAAAAAGGAAAATGAGGAACGTTAACACCATGTTGGAAAAGGCTTGACATCAAGTGACAAAGACATAGTCAGAGTCTCAATCGGGAGCAAGATGTTTCTGCTTCCCACAAGATAATGGGGAAGGAAAAGGAAGAAAAAGAGCAAGAGATGGGGAGAGAGACTGGTTTCTTCTTGAACAGTTACCTGTACTGTATTATACTGTATTTCATTCTCTAAAACTGAATTCAAACAGTGCTTTCCTGAAAACTATCCTGTTCATACACACGGAGTCAAATTATGGGAAAAACGATTTGTGAATATAAGACTTGAAAATAAATATTTCTCCAATGGGTCAAATAAATTATGTAAATATTTACATTTTTTTTTTTAAATCCTCATCTTCAGTGACAGGTTATGCAATTGAGATCATGAAATGTATTTGAGAGATACAGGCTACTTTATCATCCTATCTTTTTTTTTCATTAATGATCCATTTTATCATTATCTTTTCATTCAATACTTTGAATTGCTTTATTAATAACATAACATCAGCAATTTGGTTAATTTAATGATCTCTTGTAAAGAAAACATACCTATGCTTTGAAGGAGAAGCTGGCCAAGCACTTATCTGTTCTGTTTAATGACTCATTTAAAGATTGTAAGAAGTGCTCATAAGTTTATCCCATTAAAGTGCTTATTTTTGTACATATTAATGAGAAAACACAATAAATTAATAGTGCTGTATTTATATACATCCTCAAATTAGAAAAAAAGTTGGGAGACGGTATGCTGAAATTGAAATTAAAACTGGAATCATTCATTCATTCATTATCTCTAGCCGCTTTATCCTTCTACAGGGTCGCAGGCAAGCTGGAGCCTATCCCAGCTGACTACAGGCGAAAGGCGGGGTACACCCTGGACAAGTTGCCAGGTCATCACAGGGCTGACACATAGACACAGACAACCATTCACACTCACATTCACACCTACGGTCAACTTAGAGTCACCAGTTAACCTAACCTGCATGTCTTTGGACTGTGGGGGAAACTGGAGCACCCGGAGGAAACCCACGCGGAGAACATGCAAACTCCACACAGAAAGGCCCTTGCCGGCCACAGGGCTCGAACCCGGACCTTCTAGCTGTGAGGCGACAGCGCTAACCACTACACCACCATGCCACCGTTTTAGCTCTTTTTTTTTTTAAATAAAAACATTTCAATTTTGATTCTTGCAACACATTTCATAAAAAAAGGTGGGACAGTAAGCATTTAGCACTTTGTCAAGTCAAGTTTATTTTTATAGCACTTTTAACAACAGACATTGTCACAAAGCAGCTTTACAGACAATTTAAAGACTTTAAACACGAGATAATTTTATCCCTAATCTATCCCCAATGAACAAGCCTGTGGCTACGGTGGCAAGGAAAAACTCCCTCAGACGACATGAGGAAGAAACCTCGAGAGGAACCAGACTCAAAAGAGAACCCAGCCTCATCTGGGTGAGAACAGACAACATGATTATAAATAACTTGCTTCTATAACTGTGTCCTATATAGTCACAAAGTATAACTGTGTAACCAAGAAATTCATTATATTTTTTACATGAAGTCTGTTTTGTTGAAGTTATAAACTGTTAATTGATAAAACCTTAAGTGCAAAACTGTTCATGACAACTGCAAGTCCTAAATTTAGCAAGTTAACTGTAGTCCTCAGACATAAAAGCATTACTGTAAGTGTCCAGAGTGTCTTCCAAGTGTGACTTTTGACTGTCCATATGGGGCCGTCCTCCATAAGAGCAATGTGATGAGACTCCAGCCAGATGTAGGGAATCAGAATGGATATGGCGGGTCTGAGGAGCAGAAGAAGTCAGCATCTTGATCTCAGGATTGACATGTAACTCAGAGGGACAGACAGACTGGGGGGGTTGAAAGTTATGCCCAATGTCACCTAATGAGTAAGAACAGTATAGATTTTGCACTGAGTGCAAGCAGCACTTTGTAATGTTGCCATTCCTTTTCACAACACATAAAATATGTTTAGGGACTGAAGACACAAAGTGATGGTGTTATTCTGTCTCAGCCTTCCTGCAAAATTCACCACAAGTTCTGTATTGGGGACACAGTGGACAGGTACCATCTTATTCCACAGCCCTGCCTTTGTAATGTGTGCAGAATGTGATTTTACATTGGCTTGTTGAAATATCTCTTGAAAATATGTCGTCTTGAAGGCAGCATACCGTATGTTACTCCAAAATCTCAGTGTACAACCCCGATTCCAAAAAAGTTGGGACAAAGTACAAATTGTAAATAAAAACGGAATGCAATAATTTACAAATCTCAAAAACTGATATTGTATTCACAATAGAACATAGACAACATATCAAATGTCGAAAGTGAGACGTTTGTTAGGGTTTTGCTGGGATTCAAACCTGGTTCATTGGTGTGATAATCCAGCAAACCCCCACTAGGCCACCAGGGGGATGACTCAAATGCAGAGGCGTGAGGCAGAAGTAGAAAAAAAGTATCAAAAGGTTTATTTACAATATATACACAAAAAAAATCCAAAAAGTAATAATCCAAAAACAATCAGAAGATATAAGGGAAAAAATAAAAAAATCCAAAAGTACAAAACAAAAGCCAAAAAACCAGAAAAGAAAAGGCAAAAATACCAAAGCTCAGAAGATCCAAAAACACAGTAACTACTAGGTCCAAAAGAAAAGCAAAGTGCAAAACAAAGAACACGGTACAGAGGAAACTGGAGATAAACATAACAGCACAAAGACTCCGTGACAAGAGGACTGAACTCAGGGGGTATAAATACACAAACTTAATTGAACACAGGTGAAGATAATCAGGACTAAACAGGCAATTAACACAAACACAAAACACAGGAACAGTGGCGGCCACTAGAGGCCAATACAAACATGACATGAAAAGGAAATAACAGCGGCCTCTAGAGGCCAAAACAGTCCTAGTCCTAACAGGACCCCCCCCTCAAGGAGCGTCTCCTGACGTTCCCAGGGCGATCTGGATGGGCCGAATGGAAGTCCCGACACAGTTCTTTATCTAGGACATCCCGAGCAGGAACCCAGCAGCGCTCCTCAGGACCATAGCCCTCCCAGTCCACCAGATATTGCAACCCGCCACGGACCCGGCGGGAGTCAAGCAGGCGATGCACAGTGAACACAGTCTGACCCTGGAAGATGCGGGGGGGTGGGGGGTTCCTAGGGGCAGGGGCCGCAACAGGGAAACATGGAAAGTGGGGTTGATCCTCAGAGTCTGGAGCAACTGGAGCCGGTAGGAGACAGGGTTCACCCTGCGCACCGCCTTGAAGGGGCCAATGTAGCGAGGAGCAAGCTTGCGGTTCTCCACCCACAGCGGAAGGTCCTTAGTGGACAGGCAAACCCGCTGCCCAGGGCGGAAAGCGTGTGCAGGTCTTTTATGGCGGTTGGCCTGAGTCTGGTTGGTTCTGGAGGTCTGTATGAGGGTCTTCCTGACCTTGCTCCAGGTCTTGCGACACCGTCTCACATATTGGTTGACTGAGGGCACCCCCGCGTCCTCCTCCTGGTCCGGGAACAGAGGTGGCTGGAACCCGAATTGGCACTGGAATGGCGACAGCTTGGTGGCCGATGACTGCAGGGTGTTGTGGGCGTACTCTGCCCATGGCAGCCAGGTGCTCCACGATGTCGGGTTATCCATAGCCAGGCCTCGCAGGGTGGTTTCCAGGTCCTGGTTGAGCCTCTCTGTCTGACCATTGGACTGTGGGTGAAACCCAGAGGAGAGGCTGGCAGTGGCTCCGATGACCTTGCAGAACCCGTGCCACACTCGGGAGGAGAACTGGGGCCCTCGGTCTGAGATGATGTCCTGTGGAAGACCAAAGACTCAGAAGACATGATTAAATATGAGTTTCGCTGTTTCAAGAGCAGAGGGGAGTTTGCACAGTGGTATGAAGTGGCAGGCCTTGGAGAATCTGTCAACTATGACCAAAATGACCGTGTTACCTTGTGACTCAGGGAGACCCGTGATGAAGTTGACTGCCACGTGGGACCAGGGACACCGGGGAATGGTCAGAGGATGCAGGAGACCCTGGGGACGCTGTTGTGGGTTCTTGGTTCTGGTGCAAACCTCACAGGACAGGACAAATGACCTTACTTCCTTCTCCATGTTAGGCCACGAGAAGCGTCTTTTCAGGAAGTCCAGGGTCCTCTGAGCTCCCGGGTGGGCGGTGAGAGGGGAAGAGTGACCCCACTGGAGAACCTTGGCCCGGGCTTGATGTGGGACGTACAAGAGGCCCGGTGGCCCCGTCCCAGGACCGGGGTCCTGGCGTTGAGCTCGTCGGACAGCCTCCTCAATACCCCAGCGGACAGGGGCCACAATCCGGGACACAGGGATAATAGGCCCGACTTCATTCTCCCTGTTAGTGGCAGAGAACAGCCTGGACAGTGCGTCAGGTTTGGTGTTCTTGGAGCCGGGGCGGTACGAGAGGGTGAAGTCAAACTGACTGAAAAACAGGGCCCACCTAGCCTGTCGAGGGTTCAGTCTCTTGGCTTGCTGGAGGTACTCCAGGTTCTTGTGGTCAGTCCAAACCAGGAATGGATGTTGCGCTCCCTCCAGCCAGTGCCTCCACTCCTCAAGGGCCAGTTTGACCGCTAGCAGTTCTCGATCCCCCACATCGTACCGGGACTCCACAGGACTCAGGCGGAGGGAGAAGTAAGCGCAGGGGTGCAGCTTTCCTTCCGAACGTTGAGAGAGCACCGCGCCGACACCACTGTCTGAGGCGTCCACCTCCACGATGAATGGTTGGGAGGTGTCCGGGAGGACCAGAATGGGTGCCGTGCAGAAGCGGTCCTTGAGGTCTTTGAACACCTTTTCCGCCTGAGGAGACCAGACATAAGATCCACCTGTCCCTTTGGTAAGGTCTGACATGGGTGCTGCTACAGAACTGAAGTTCCTGATGAACTTGCGGTAGAAGTTAGCGAATCCTAAGAACCGCTGAACCTCCTTAACGGACTTGGGAGTAGGCCAGTCCCGGACGGCCAGGGTCTTGGCAGGGTCCATTTGGAGTTGGCCTGTCTGTACAATAAATCCCAGAAAGAAGACCTCGGGAACATGAAATTCGCATTTCTGGGCCTTGGCGAACAGATTGTTCTGTAGCAGCCTCTGGAGAACCTGGCGGACATGGTGGCGGTGCTCCTGCATGGTCTTGGAAAAGATAAGGATGTCGTCGAGGTAGACAAAAACGTACAGGTTAATCATGTCCCTTAAGACGTTGTTGATTAGGGCCTGAAAAACAGCTGGTGCGGTGGTGAGTCCGAAGGGCATCACCTGGTATTCGTAGTGCCCAGACAGAGTCTTTCTGTTAGGGTTTTGCTGGGATTCGAACCTGGTTCGTTGATGTGATAATCCAGCAAACCCCCACTAGGCCACCAGGGGGATGACTCAAATGCAGAGGCGTGAGGCAGAAGTAGAAAAAAGTATCAAAAGGTTTATTTACAATATATACACAAAAAAAAATCCAAAAAGTAATAATCCAAAAACGCTCAGAAGATATAAGGGAAAAAATAAAAAAAATCCAAAAGTACAAAACAAAAGCCAAAAAAACAGAAAAGAAAAGGCAAAAATAGCAAAGCTCAGAAGATCCAAAAACACAGTAACTACTAGGTCCAAAAGAAAAGCAAAGTGCAAAACAAAGAACACGGTACAGAGGAAACTGGAGATAAACATAACAGCACAAAGACTCCAAGACAAGAGGACTGAACTCAGTGGGTATAAATACACAAACTAAATTGAACACAGGTGAAGATAATCAGGACTAAACAGGCAATTAACACAAACACAAAACACAGGAACAGTGGCGGCCTCTAGAGGCCAAAACAGTCCTAGTCCTAACAACATTTTGAAATTTCATGCCAAATATTCACACTCACATTCATGACCTGGTGACTTGTCCAGGGTGTACCCCGCCTTTCGCCCGTAGTCAGCTGGGATAGGCTCCAACTTGCCTGCGACCCAGTAGAAGGATAAAGCGGCTAGAGATAATGAGATGAGATGAGATGCCAAATATTGGCTCATATGAAATTTCATGACAGCAACACATCTCAAAAAAGTTGGGACAGGGACAATAAGAGGCTGGAAAAGTTAAAGGTACAAAAAAGGAACAGCTGGAGGACCAAATTGCAACTCATCTCATCTCATTATCTCTAGCTGCTTTATCCTGTTCTACAGGGTTGCAGGCAAGCTGGAGCCTATCCCAGCTGACAATGGGTGAAAGGCGGGGTACACCCTGGACAAGTCGCCAGGTCATCACAGGGCTGACACATAGACACAGACAACCATTCACACTCACATTCACACCTACGGTCAATTTAGAGTCACCAGTTAACCTAACCTGCATGTCTTTGGACTGTGGGGGAAACCGGAGCACCCGGAGGAAACCCACGTGGACACGGGGAGAACATCAAATTGCAACTCATTTGGTCAATTGGCAATAGGTCATTAACATGACTGGGTATAAAAAGAGCATCTTGGAGTGGCAGCAGCTCTCAGAAGTAAAGATGGGAAGAGGATCACCAATCCCCTTAATTCTGCACTGACAAATAGTGGAGCAATATCAGAAAGGAGTTCAACAGTGTAAAATTGCAAACAGTTTGAACATATCATCATCTACAGTGCATAATATCATTAAAGATTCAGAGAATCTGGAAGAATCTCTGTGCGTAAGGGTCAAGGCCGGAAAACCATACTGGGTGCCCGTGATCTTCGGGCCCTTAGACAGCACTGCATCACATACAGGCATGCTTCTGTATTGGAAATCACAAAATGTGCTCAGGAATATTTCCAGAGAACATTATCTGTGAACACAATTCACCGTGCCATCCGCCGTTGCCAGCTAAAACTCTATAGTTCAAAGAAGAAGCCGTATCTAAACATGATCCAGAAGCGCAGACGTCTTCTCTGGGCCAAGGCTCATTTAAAATGGACTGTGGCAAAGTGGAAAACTGTTCTGTGGTCAGACGAATCAAAATTTGAAGTTCTTCATGGAAATCAGGGATGCTGTGTCATTCGAACAAAAGAGGAGAAGGACGACCCAAGTTGTTATCAGCACTCAGTTCAGAAGCCTGCATGTCTGATGGTATGGGGTTGCATTAGTGCATGTGGCATGGGCAGCTTACACATCTGGAAAGACATCATCAATGCTGAAGGGTATATCCAGGTTCTAGAGCAACATATGCTCCCATCCAGACGATGTCTCTTTCAGGGAAGACCTTGCATTTTCCAACATGACAATGCCAAACCACATACTGCATTAATTACAGCATCATGGCTGCGTAGAAGAAGGGTCTGGCTACTGAACTGGCCAGCCTGCAGTCCAGATATTTCACCCATAGAAAACATTTGGCACATCATAAAACAGAAGATACAACAAAAAAGACCTAAGACAGTTGAGCATCTAGAATCCTACATAAGACAAGAATGGGTTAACATTCCTATTCCTAAACTTGAGCAACTTGTCTCCTCAGTCTTCAGACATTTACAGACTGTTGTAAAGAGAAAAGGAGATGTCTCACAGTGGTAAACATGGCCTTGTCCCAACTTTTTTGAGATGTGTTGTTGTCATGAAATTTAAAATCACCTATTTTTTCTCTTTAAATTATACATTTTCTCAGTTTAAACATTTGATATGTCATCTATGTTCTATTCTGAATAAAATATAGAATTTTGAAACTTCCACATCATTGCATTCCATTTTTATTTACAATTTGTACTTTGTCCCAACTTTTTTGGAATCGGGGTTGTACATTTCTGCATTAATGCTCCATCACAGAAGTGTAAGTTGCCTTTGCCAAGGGCATTGACACAACACCATACCATGACAGACCCTGATTTTTGGATTTGTTCCTGGTAACAGTCTGGATGGTCATTTTTTGTCTTTGGACCAGAGCACACGGTGTCCATTTCTTCCAAAAAAGACCTGGAATACTGATTTGTCTGACCACAATACATGTTTCCAATGTGTGATGGTCCATCCCAGATGCCTCCCAGCCCAGAGGAGTCAACTTCACTTCTGGACACAGTTAACATAAGGCTTCCTTTTTGAACAGTCATTTTTAACTGTCATTTATGTCACAGTCCAGTCCAGTCCAGTCCAGTCCATCCATGCCTGAGTTTGTGGAACTTCCATGCTGGCTCCAGGCCGGATCCGGGACAGGAATTCAGTCCTGCCCTGCTGGAGGCCATCCTCCCTGAAGCGGCACTCCCATACCTGCTACCACTCCTCTCCCATCAGCCAGGGCCTACTTAAGTGCTTTTTGGAGCTATTCCAGTTGCCAGACTGTCTCTTGCAGACCGTGGATGGTAAAAGAGAGCAACTGGGCTTGCTTGAAGATTCTTGAAGATGTTTCACCTCTCATCCGAAAGGCTTCTTCAGTTCTGTCTGACTGGTAGGGAGCATCAGGTATTTATCCTCTCATGGATGAAAAGCTCATCTAAGGTGTCATTGAGTCATCCTGTTGGTGTGGGTCACTGGGGGCTGGTTGTGAACGGCCTCGAGAGTCATTAGGATGATCAATGGATTGCCCGTTAGGGTGATCAATGGAATGCTGATTCTCTCTCTGTCTTCCTGTGAGTCACTGAAAACAGCTGGGTTTTGGTGTGTATTCCCAGACAACTGAAGTGTGCCAAGGACTGCATTGTAGGTGGCCGATAAATGATGTCTTAGACCCCCACCTCTGTTCAGTGATGGCCGTTCCAGGTTGACAAAAATGGCTTCTTTAACTTCTCGCTCATACCAACAATCCTCTCTGGCTAAAATGTGTACATTGCAATCCTGAAATGAGTGTCCTTTGTTAAGATGAAGGTAGACCACAGAGACCTGGCCTGAGGAACTGGCTCTCCTGTGTTGAGCCATGCGCCTGTGAAGCGGTTGTTTTCTTTCCCCAATATACGAGTCTGAAGTGCTGAACTGTGGTTATCCCAACTGGTCTTTCTTCAAGAGCAGAAAAAGGAACAGAACGGACAAGGAGGATAACAGGAACAAACGCAAGAACATTGTCATTTGCTACATTTCTGGTCTATCTGAGAAACTCCGGAGGATCTTCTACAAACACAACATTCTGGTACATTTCAGACCCAGTAACACCCTGAAGCAGAAACTGGTCCACCCTAAGGACAGAATACCCAGACACAAACAGGACAACATAGTGTATGCCATTCAGTGCAGTGAGGAATGCACAGACTCGTATATTGGGGAAACAAAACAACTGCTTCACAAGTGCATGGCTCAACACAGGAGAGCCAGTTCCTCAGGCCAGGACTCTGCTGTCTACCTTCATCTTAACAGCAAAGGACACTCATTTCAGGATTGCAACGTACGCATTTTAGCCAGAGAGGATCGTTGGTTTGAGTGAGGAGTTAAAGAAGCCATTTTTGTCAACCTGGAATGGCCATCACTGAACAGAGACATCATTTATCAGCCACCTACAATGCAGTCCTTGGCACACTTCCCAGACAACTGAATGCACACCAAAACCCAGCTGTTTTCAGTGACTCACAGGAGGACAGAGAGAATCAGCATTCCATTGATCACCCTAACGGGCAATCCATTGATCATCCTAATGACTCTCAAGGCCGTTCACAACCAGCCCCCAGTGACCCACACCAACAGGATGACTCAATGACACCTTAGATGAGCTTTTCATCCATGAGAGGATAAATACCTGATGCTCCCTACCAGTCAGACAGAACTGAAGAAGCCTTTTGGATGAGAGGTGAAACATCTTCAAGAATCTTCAAGCAAGTCCAGTTGCTCTCTTTTTACCACCCACAGTTTACTATGACCTGGATGACTGAGAATCTTCACAGACATGTCTCTTGCAGACTTTTCTCCCCTCGCTACAGCCCTTTGGAATTGTGACTTCTCTATTCCCCCTGCCTGTATTGTTCCATGTTTTTTGCCTAGTTTTTCTGTCCAGTTTTTGCCCCTGTTTTACCTGTCTGTTCCTTTGGATTGTGTTTTTGCTTCCTCTGCCTGGGTTTCCCTTGTCCTTGTTTTCTTCAGTTTTTGTGAAGATTTTTCTGTCTTGTTTTTGTCCCTGACTGTGCCTGCCTGCTTCTGTGTTTTGACCTCTTGACCTGTTCTTTGACCACCGATTTTGCCTGAGCCCTATTGTACCTCTGCCCTATACTTCATTAAAAAAGTTTCCTTTTGCACACTGTCTGTCTTGAGTCTGTGCTTGGGTCCTCATTTCACCTTAGCTCACCATTTCTGAAGGCACAGTCTGGCCAGCATGGACCCAGCAGATTTTGCCCAGCTAAGAGCAGCGGTGCAGAAGCAGGGAGCTCTCCTTGGGACCCACCAACAGGACATCCAACAGGTGAACCAAAACCTTGTCGCCATCTCTAACACACTCAATCTTCTTGCCACTCAGCTACAACGGCTTCAAGTAACATCTGCTCATACACCACCCCCTCCACCTACCACTGCTCCTGCTCCAGCCCTCTTCAGGTAGCCAAGACTTCCCACCCCACAGCCATACAACGGAGAACCAGGTACCTGCCGATCATTTTTATCTCAATGCTCATTAACCCTTGAGCTTCAACCACTGGCCTTCCCCACAGAGCATTCCTGAGTGGCCTACACCATCACTCTCCTCACTGGCAAAGCTAGGTAGTGGGGAACAGCTATGTGGGACGCCAATGCACCATGCTGCGCCAGCTTCAAGAATTTAACAGGGGAGATGAGGTGAACCTTTGACCGTTCTCTGTCTGGCAGAGAGGCAGCAAGAGAAATCATGGGACTGTGGCAGGGTGCCCAGTCCATGTTTAATTATGCGATTGAGTTTCACACTTTGGGAGCATCGTGTGGCTGGAATTAGTTCCTTGTTTGACATGTTTTTGAATGGGCTGTCAGACTCCATCAAGGATGAACTGGTCTCACAAGAACTGCCACCTGATCTCCCCGGTCTCATGGACCGTGCCAGCCACATTGACTCCCGGATCAGACAGCAGGCGAAAGAAAGAACTCTGACTAGTCTTGCTCCCCCTCAGCCTCCCATCCCTTCCGCTGAGCAGGTAGACCGAGTCTGCATCTCACCTGAGGAATGACCGCGCCATCAGGATATAAGGGCATGTTTGTATTGTGGGCAGCTGGGGCATTTCTGCCAATCCTGCCCTTTAAAAGGAAGAGCCCACCAGTGACTTTAGGGGCCCTGGTGGGCAATGTCCAGAATCAGCCCCCTACCGATCGACCACTACTCCCAGCAATCAGCCCCATGATCTCCAGGCACTCGTTGATTCAGGGGCTGACAGAAACCTGATCTGTTCGACCACCACCAAGCACCTGGGGATTCCACTACTGGCTCTTAACCTGTCCCTCACTGTCCTGACCCTTAATGGTACTGGTCTGATCACCATCACCCATTAAACAGACCCAATCACCTGAAGAATTTCGGGCAACCAATCTGAATCCATCTAGTTTTTCGTCATGAGCAATCCCCATGTGCCCATAGTTCTTGTTCTGCCCTGGCTAACTCTACATAACCCCCATGTCAACTGGACTAACAACACCATTTTAGGATGGAGTCAATTCTGTTTATCATCATGCCTGAGATCTGCCCTCCCTCATGCTGAGCTGCTCCAGTCCACCATTGGTGAATATCCTGACCTCTCTAATGTGCCTCCTGATTATGATGACTTAAAACCAGTGTTCAGCAAGTCTCAAGCTGTTTCCCTTCCTCCCCATAGGCCCTATGACTGTGGAATAGACCTTCTCCCTGGGACTGCACCACCTAAGGGGTGACTTTACACTCTCTCTCTTTCTGAAAGGCAAACCATGGATAAATACATCACCAAGTCCTTAGCAGCTGGAATTATTCGGCCCTCCTCTTCTCCTGCAGGGGAAGAATTCTTTTTTTGTGGAGAAGGACAAATCCTTGCACCCTTGCATTGATTACCGGGGGCTAAATGACATCACCATCAAGAACCGTTACACCCTACCTCTCATGACCATGGCGTTTGAGTTACTCCAGGGGGCCCAGATTTTCACCAAGCAAGACCTGCGCAATGCTTACCACCTTATGAGGATCAGGGGAGGGGGTGAATGGAAGATGGCGTTCAACAGCCCCATGGGCCACTACAAATATCTCGTGGTCCCATTTGTCCTGACTAACACTCCCGTGGTTTTCCAGGCCCTTGTTAATGATATCCTGAGGGACTACCTTAACCTTTTTGTTTATCTGGACAATATATTGATATTTTCCTGCTCCCTTGATTAACACCGCATCCACGTCAGGCAGGCAGGTCCTTCAGCGACTCCTAGAAAATAAACTCTTTGTTAAGGCTGAGAAATGCAAGATCCATAGAAGCTCTGTCTCCTTTCTGGGTTTCATTATCTCCCCTGCACAGATTCAGATGGACCCCCTGAAACTCAAGGCAGTTGCTGACTGGCCCACCCCATCCTCTCGGCAAGAACTCCAGCAGTTTCTTGGGTTTGTGAATTTCTACAGGTGATTCATCAGGAACTTTAGTACAGTGGCTGGGCTCCTCATGGCTCTAACTTCCAAGTCCCTTTTAGCTGGGAGGAAGGGGCTGAGAAGGCATTCTCCAAGCTCAAACAAAGGTTCTCGTCAGCACCCATACTCACCATTCCAGATCCATCCTGGCAGTTCTTGGTTGAGGTCGACACTTCAGAATCAGGGGTCAGAGCCATATTATCCCAAAGATTGGCTAGTGACAGCAAGCTTCATCCTTGCTCCTTCTTCTCTTGTCGGCTTTCCCCCTCTGAGAGAAACTATGACGTTGGCAAAAGGGAACTGTTGGCCGTGAAACTGGCCTTGGAAGAATGTAGGCATTGGTTGGAGGGGTCAGACCTTCCCTTCATTGTATGGACAGATCACAAGAACCTCAAATACCTCAGGACTGCCAAGCACCGCAATTCTTGCCAGGCCTGATGGTCTCTTCTTTTCTCACTTCAAGTTCACACTTTCCTTCCATCCAGGCTCCAAGAATGGTAAGGCTGATGCCTTGTCCAGAATGTTCTCTTCCCTCCAGGAGGAATCGACCTCCCCTGAGACCATCCTTCCTCCACGGTGCCTGGTGGGGGCCGCTCTGTTAGAGGTGGAAACCCTGGTCCAGAAGGTCCATGAGCAGGGCCCAGTAATGCACCTCCTAACATCTTTTTGTTCCTGTTTCTGTGTGGGCACAGGTGTTGCAGTGAGGTCATGGTTCCAGAATGGCATGCCACCCAGGAGCAGCCTGGACTCTGGCACTCATCCGACAATGTTTCTGGTGGCCATCCATCAAGGAGGATGTCCAGAGGTTTGTGGCAGCTTGCAACATCCGTGCCAGGAACAAGACTGGCAACAGACCTCCTGCTGGCCTGCTGCGACCCCTTCCTGTTCCCCACCTGCCCTGGTCACACATAGCCTTGGATTTCGTCACAGGACTCCCTAATTCAGGTGGCAATATTTGTATCCTCACTGTTGTTGACCGTTTTTCTAAAGCTGTTCATTTTATCCCACTGCCAAAGAGACCACCGAATTGCTGATACTCCATGTTTTTCATCTACACAGACTCCCCTCAGACATTGTGTCAGACCACGGACCCCAGTTCTCTGCCCAATTCTGGAAGGCTTTCTGTAAACTCATTGGTGTTTCTCGCAGTCTGTCTTCAGGTTTCCACCCTCAGACCAATGGACAGACAGAACGGGCCAACCAGGAGCTGGAAGTGGCCCTCAGGTGCATGGTGTCCAAGGATGTGGCCTCCTGGAGCAAGACCCTTCCTTGAATAGAGTACGTTCACAACTCCTTACCCACCTCTGCTACAGGTCTTTCCCCCTTCCAGTGCTCTCTTGGTTACTAGCCACCACTCTTCCCAGTCCAAGAAGAAGTCACGTGCCCTCTGCCCAGATGTTTGTGTGCTACTGCAGGAGAATGTGGGCATTGACCAGGAAAAAGCTCCTACTTTCTGTCAAGATGTTTAAAGAGCAAGCCAACAAACACCGTTCGGCAGCTCCCATCTATTGGGTGGGGCAGCGGTTGATACTCTCCACTCACCACCTGCCCCTCAAGACAGTCTCCCGCAAATTGGCTCCCAGGTTCATTGGGCCTTTCCCCATCTCCAAGGTAATTAATCCCTGCTCTGTAAGACTGTCTCTGCCCATAACCATGCACCGTATTCACCCAACTTTCCATGTCTCCCAAGTCAAACCCCTTGTCTCCAGTTCCCTATCCCCACCTTCCAAACCCCATCCTCCTCCTCCCAGGTTCATAGATGGTGATGAGGTCTTCATGGTTAGGAGGTTGTTGAAGGTATGATGCTGAGGCAGAGGACTCCAGTACCTGGTTGATTGGGAGGGGTATGGTCCTGAGGAGAGGAGTTGGGTTCTTGCCAGGTTCATCATGGATCCCACCCTCATCACGGACTTCCACCAACAACACCCTGAGGCACTTCCTAAGGTGCCTGGAGGTGCCCATTTGGGGGGGGGGGGTACTGTCACAGTCCAGTCCATCCATGCCTGAGTTTGTGGGACTTCCACGCTGGCTCCAGGACAGGAATTCATTCCTGCCCTGCTGGAGGCCATCCTCCCTGAAGCAGCACTCCCACTCCTCTCCCATCAGCTAGGGCCTACTTAAGAGCTGTTTGGAGCTACTCCAGTTGCCAGACTGTCTCTTGCAGACCTGTGTAAAGACCACAAGCGGAGGCCATCCACATCGGATCTGCTTTAATATAAACAGATCTTCAATTAAGGTATGTGAATCTTTTCATCATGGCACACCTTCAGCCTGTTCAGTGTGCTGAGTGCAGGATGTTTAGTCATTCTTCCTCTGTCACTAGTGATAGCTTTATTAGCTTTATTTGTGATAAGTGCAGATTAGTTAGCTCTCTGACGGAGAAGATTACAGTGCTAGAAGCACGTGTCCAGGCTTTAGAGAAGGTTAGTGAGCGTGAGAACAGTGTAGTTTCTGTAGGGGAAAGTCTGGATGCCCTAGGTGGAGTTAGTAATCCCCCAACTCCGGCATTAGAGCCCTTACAGTGGGGTGAATGGGTGACAGCTCGGTGGCATAAGCATAGAGCCAAAGCTACCACTGAGGCTCACCCACAGGAGCACCACTCCTCTCCGTGTCACGTGCCGAACAGGTTTGCTCTCCTTAGTGATGCACCCACTGAGAAACTTGAAAGAGCTCTGGTTATAGGGGACTCTATCATACAGCATGTGAAATTAGCTCAGCCTTTAGGGGCACCAGCAGCTTTAGTTAGGTGTATACCGGGAGCCAGGGTGCCGGACATAGCAGGTAATCTTAGGGTCCTAGGCAAGCACAGGTTCTCAAAGATGGTTATCCATGCAGGAGCTAATGATATATGCCTTTGTCAGTCTGAGGTTACTAAGAGTAACTTTGTAGAGGTGTTTAAATTGGCGAAGGGGATGTCTGATGCTGTAGTATGCTCTGGCCCCATCCCAATGCGGTGTGGCAATGTAGCTTACAGCAGGTTATGGTCGCTGAACTGCTGGCTGTCCAGGTGGTGCTCTGAAAACAGTGTGGGCTTTATAGACAATTGGGCTAATTTTGAGGGCACTGCTGGCCTGTTAGGGTGGGATGGTATCCATCCCACTTGGGAAGGTGCTGCTCTCATTTCCTGCAGCATAGGTCATAGTCTCAGAACAGGCCTAGATAATTTCTGACAATCCAGAGCCAAGGCCAGGGAGCAGACGAACAGGCTAAACCAACTGTCTGCTAGCTGCACAGAGTCGTCACTCAGGGTCCACTACATTGAGACTGTGTCTGTTCCCCAAGCTCAACAAAAAGGTAGAAATTTTCAGAGAGTTTGTTCCAGTAACCTAATCAATGTAAAATTAGATTATACTGACTGTACAGCTGCTGCCAGCACCTTTTGATCTAAAGGTGGGGCTATTAAATATTAGATCTCTTACATTTAAAGCACTAATGGTTAATGAACTCATTAGTGATCAGGAGTTTAATGTACTTTGTTTAACTGAAACATGGATTAAGCCAAATGAATATATAACATTAAATGAAGCGAGTCCTCCTGGATACAGTTATATACACCAGCCTCGTCAAACTGGCAGAGGAGGAGGCGTTGCGGTTATTTATAATGATTATCTAGGTGTAACACAAACCTGGTTATAAATTTAATACATTTGAAGTTCTTCATACTCATATAATGTATGTAGCCTCGAAAAATAAGTCTACCCAGTTAATTCCATTGCTTATTATTTACAGGCCCCCGGGGCGATATTCTGAGTTTCTTTCTGAATTTGCAGATTTTATCTCGGATCTGGCTATTTCCTTACACAAAGCTTTAGTTGTCGGAGATTTTAATATTCACTTCGATAACCCAGAAGACCCTTTAAAAACAGCGTTTGTGTCCATCTTAGATTCAGTAGGGATTAATCAGAATGTCATAGGACTGACCCATAATGGTGGTCACACCCTTGATCTAATACTAACATTCAGATTAAATGTAGACAATATAGTCATACTTCCACAGTCTGAAGTTATCTCAGATCATTCTCATTCAAACTATGTCTGAATAATATATGTACCTCACCACGCTACTGTATTAAATGTACATTCACGTCAACTACTGCACAGAGCTTTATAAATGATCTCCCAGAGTTATCAACTTTGACTGGGTCACTGTCAGCCCCTGCAGAACTTGATCAGGCAACTGAATGCTTAGTCAACATTCTGCCATATCTTAGATAATATAGCTCCTCTAAAAAGGAAAATGGTCAGAGACAAAAAATTAGCACCCTGGTATAATGATGACACTCGCACATTAAAACAGACCACTCGAAAATTGGAATGTAAATGGCATCAAACAACATTGGTAGTGTTCAAATTAATGTGGAAGGAGCGCTTCCTGAAGTATAGAAAAGCTCTTAGTGCTGCGAGATCAACATATCTCTCCTCCCTAATAGAAGATAACAAAAATAATCCTAGATTCCTATTTAATACTGTAGCAGAATTAACCAGGAATAAGTCCAATATAGACACATGCACACCTGCAGTATGTACCTGTAGTAGCAACGACTTCATGAATTTTTTTTTTAATGACAAAATTGAGAATATCCGACAAATTCAAACTACTAATTTAAGGTCAGACAATGAAAGTGACCTTGTAGTTAACTATATAACTCTATCAGTTCATCAGTTAGAATGTTTTATTCCCCTTAAAGAAACTGAATTACTTTCATTAATCTCTGCATCAAAAGCCTCAACTTGCGTACTAGATCCCTTACCTACATGTCTATTCAAACAGATAATACCTGAAGTAATTGAACCACTTCTAAAAATAATAAGTTCTTCTCTTACGATTGGCTATGTACCCAAATCGTTTAAACTAGCAGTTATCAAACCCCTGATTAAAAAACCTGACCTTGATCCCTGTCAGCTGTCCAATTATCGGCCAATATCAAACCTCCCCTTTATCTCCAAGATCCTTGAAAAAGCTGTGGCACAGCAGTTATGCTCATATTTACATAGGAATAACATCCATGAAATGTATCAGTCAGGATTTAGACCTCATAATAGCACAGAGACAGCACTGGTTAAAGTAGTAAATGACCTACTGTTGGCGTCTGATCAGGGCTGTATCTCGCTACTTGTGTTGCTTGACCTTAGTGCAGCATTTGATACCATTGATCATTCCATTCTTCTGGATAGACTAGAAAATGTTGTGGGAGTTAAGGGAACGGCCCTCTCCCGTCTCAGCTCTTATTTAACTGATCGTTATCAGTATGTTGATATAAATGGTGATATTTCTAGACGTACTGAGGTAAAGTTTGGTGTTCCACAAGGTTCTGTCTTGGGTCCACTGCTTTTTTTTTTTCTTCTATATATATATATGTTACCTCTGCGGCACGGTGGCGTAGTGGTTAGCGCTGTCGCCTCACAGCAAGAAGGTCCGGGTTCGAGCCCCGTGGCCAGCAAGGGCCTTTCTGTGTGGAGTTTGCATGTTCTCCCCGTGTCCGCGTGGGTTTCCTCCGGGTGCTCCGGTTTCCCCCACAGTCCAAAGGCATGCAGGTTAGGTTAACTGGTGACTCTAAATTGACCGTAGGTGTGAATGTGAGTGTGAATGGTTGTCTGTGTCTATGTGTCAGCCCTGTGATGACCTGGCGACTTGTCCAGGGTGTACCCTGCCTTTCGCCCGTAGTCAGCTGGGATAGGCTCCAGCTTGCCTGCGACCCTGTAGAAGGATAAAGCGGCTAGAGATAATGAGATGAGATGTTACCTCTGGGTGATATTATTCGTAAACATTGTATTAGTTTCCAATGTTATGCTGATGACACACAGTTGTATGTTTCTGCAAAACCTGATGAGAGACACCAGCTTTATAGAATTGAGGAATGTGTTAAGGACATTAGACACTGGATGCTTATTAATTTCCTTCTGCTTAACTCTGACAAGACTGAAGTACTTGTACTAGGACCACATACAGCTAGAAGTAAGTTTTCTGATTACACAGTGACTCTGGATGGCCTTTGTTTCTTCACGTGCAGCAGTAAAAGACCTCTGAGTGATCATTGACCCCAGTCTTTCATTCGAAACTCACATTGATAACATCACCCGGATCGCTTTCATCTCAGAAATACTGCAAAAATAAGAAATTTAATTTAATTACATTACATGGAAAAACTAGTCCATGCTTTCGTTACCTCCAGGTTGGATTATTGTAATGCCTTACTGTCTGGATGTTCCAATAAGTGCATAAACAAGCTCCAGTTAGTTCAAAATGCAGCAGCAAGAGTCCTTACTAGAACTAGAAAATATGACCACATCACGCCGGTCTTATCCACACTGCATTGGCTCCCAATCAAATTTCGTATTGATTATAAAATACTACTATTGACTTTTTAAAGCACTAAATGGTCTCGCACCACAGTACCTGAGTGAACTTCTGCTCCTCTATGACCCGCCACGCCTACTTGGATCAAAAGGTGCAGGCTATCTGCTGGTACCTTGTATGGTGAAGGCTACATCAGGGGGCAGAGCCTTTTCTTACAAAGCTCCACAGTTATGGAACAGCCTTCCAAGTAATGTTCGGGAATCTGGCACAGTCTCAGCATTTAAGTCTAGGCTGAAAACATATCTGTTTAGTCAAGCTTTTTGTTAATGGTATTTATGAGGTAAAGGTGTAGATCTAGAGGGTCCTCAGACATAGTGTTTTGGTAAACTGGGATGTATGGATGCTGTCAGTCCCCACTCGCTTGCTCACTCGAGTTTGTTGATGGTGTAGTGGCTGGCTGCTTTATGTCCCGGGGCTCCCTCATGCCTGTGTTACCTTCTGGCTCTCCCCTTTTAGTTATGCTGTCATAATTAGTTGCCGGAGTCCCTGCTTGTACTCAGTGCAACATGTATACTGTTCCTACTTATTCGGGTGACATTGGGCATACCTAACAACCTGCGTTTTCTCTCCCCCCCCCCCCCAAATCTGTCGCTCTGAGTTACATGGAGTCAACAGGAAATCTTTTGGTGGAGAGGGTGGAGACCTCGACTGGCTATCGTAGCCTGCAGGGAATCAGCCGTCAGACATTCTGTCGCATGTCCCAGACCCGGTGAAATGTAACTGAATTGTCTTGGCCAGCCCTAAGGGTCCCATCTGCATCTCATCATTGCTGAGGAGTGTGCTCCCATCACCCAATCAAGCATCCAGCCAGAGCAGGTCATGATATTTTTTTAACCATATTAACATGCCATTGTTGTGTATTATGCCTGAGCTCAAGACTCTCGTCTCTGCAAGCCTACCACACAGATTTAGTACTTGTGTCATTTTTTTAGGGCATACCTAACAACCTGTTTCTCTTCTCCCCCCCCCAATCTGTCTCTCTGAGTTACATGTTGGTCCGGGGATTGAGATGCTGGCCTCTTCTGCCCCTCGGACCTGCTTGATCCATACTGGTGCCCTGTGTCTGGTCAGAGTTTTATCGCATTGCTCCTGTGAAGGACGGCCCTATGTGGACAGTTGAGGGTTATACCTGGAGGATGCTCTGGACTCTTACAGTAATGCTTTTATGGCTGAGGACTACAGTTGACTTGCTAACTTTAGGACTGCAGTTGTCATGAACAGTTTTGCACTCAAGTTTCCATCAATGAAGAGTTACAACATCAACAAAACTGTCTTCATGTTAAAACTGTTAATGTTATAGTCATGCTGTCTGTTGTTGCCCAAATGAGGATGGGTTCCCTTTTGAGTCTGGTTCCTTTCGAGGTTTCTTCATGTCGTCTGAGGGAGTTTTTCCTTGCCCCCGTCGCCACATGCTTGCTCATTGGGGATAGATTAAGGATAAAATTAGCTCATGTTTTAAGTCATTCAAATTCTGTAAAGCTGCTTTGCGACAATGTTTATTGTTAAAAGCGCTATACAAATAAACTTGACTTGACCTCTATATTTCCATCAGGCTTTGAGACACGGATTATATTAGCAATTTTGCACAAGACATTGCACAGTATATCTACCTCTATGTTGCACATTGTTTGTTTGCCTTTTTTTTTTTTAAATGTTATCTTCATTTTTCACTCTACCTTTTTATATTTTGCATTTCATATGCACTTATATATCTTTATTTTGGTAAGTGTAGTTTGGTCAGGCAGTTGCAAAATAAGAATTTCATTACCCAATAATAAACCGCTTGTGTCTGTTATTGTGTGTATGACAAATATGAATCTTGGTATTGTGACTTCTCTATTCCCCCTTCCTGTATTGTTCTGTGTTTTTTGCCTAGTTTTTCTGTCCAGTTTTTGCCCCATGTTCTATCTGCCTGTTCCTTTGGATTGTGTTTTTGCTTCCTCTGCCTGGGTTTCCCTTGTCCTTGTTTTCTTCAGTTTTTGTGAAGATTTTTCTGTCCTGTTTTTGTCCCTGACCATGCCTGCCTGCTCTTCTGTGTTTTGACCTCTTGGCCCATTCTTTGACCACTGATTTTGCCTGAGCCCTATTGTACTTCTGCTCTGTACTTCATTAAAGAAATTTCTTTTTGTACACTGCCTGTCTTGAGTCTGCTCTTGGGTCCTCACTTGCCATTTCTGATAATTTGTGGATCTAACTTCATACTGTAGTGCTTGACTAAGGTTTGCCAAAGCAATCCTGAATGTGACCAGACAAAACATGAAATATTTTGGGTTCATCCTGTCTGCAATGAAAGACAAGTTAGTCAATTTAGAAATCACTGCTGTATTTTTAATTTGTATTTTCCATACCATCCCAATGTTTTCTGATTTGTATTTAATATTTGCCTCAAATATTATTTTTAAATGTTACTTTTTTTAAAATGTATTTACAGCCCCCAAAACAATGTGACATAGTGTTTACATCAAACTCCTCCATGCTCAAGGTGATATCGCAATGAATAAAGAGCTTCAGTACAAAGTCAGATTGTGAGTATATTTGAATATGATCCTTAATGAGCAAAACTGTAAAATGCATTAGAAAATAACAAGTAAGCTAAATATAACATTAATGATATACACAACCATTCAGAAGTTTGGGGTCACTTTGAAATGTCCTTATTTTTGAAAGAAAAGCACTGTTCTTTTCAATGAAGATCACTTTAAACTAATCAGAAATGCACTCTATACATTGCTAATGTGGTAAATGACTATTCTAGCTAAATTCTACTAAATGTCTGGTTTTTGGTGTAATATCTACATAGGTGTATAGAGGTCCATTTCCAGCAACTATCACTCCAGTGTTCTAATGGTACAATGTGTTTGCTCATTGCCTCAGAAGGCTAATGGATGATTAGAAAACCTTTGTACAATCATGTTAGCACAGCTGAAAACAGTTTAGCTCTTTAGAGAAGCTATAAAACTGACCGTCCTTTGAGCAGATTGAGTTTCTGGAGCATCACATTTGTGGGGTTGATTAAATGCTCAAAATGGCCAGAAAAATGTCTTGACTATATTTTCTATTCATTTTACAACTTATGGTGGAAAATAAAAGTGTGACTTTTCATGGAAAACACAAAATTGTCTGGGTGACCCCAAACTTTTGAACGGTAGTGTATTAATCACTGATTAAAAAAAACAAAAATGAACAGAGCCTTTAAATTTTCCCCATTATTGCAGTTCCAGTCTAATTGTCCCCACAAGGGACTGTGTCAGGTTGACCAACTTTTTCATCCAGCTGTTCACCATCTCCCAGATGTGTGGAGAGTGACAATATAATCTCTGGCACGAGCTCTTGATGAACATAATCTGGCAATGAAAATCTGATAACAGCCTGGTAGTCATCTTAAAGCTCAGTCACTATGGATCTTGATCTGACAATATTGTGACACTCTGAGATCCTAACCTAGGATAGCCACTGGCCTTACTGCAATACGGTATGTGTGAACATAACCTTATCGTGGCATTATTGTGGGAAATGTTAAGAAGGGCACTTTCCATTACCAAAATGGGTTTCAAATAACATTAATTCATTCATTTTTTTTGCTTTCCCTGATGGGGGTCATGGTGGCAAGAGACTGAACAGGTCAGCACTTCCCTTTCCCCAGCCACACATTCCAGCTCCTCCTGAAGATCCCGAGACATTCCCAAGCCAACTTTCAGATATAATCTTTCTGGCAGATCCTTGGTCTGCTCCAGGGTCTCCATCCAGTAGTTCATGCCTGATACATCGCTACTGGGAGGCAATCAGAGGGCTTTCTTTCAAGGTGCTCAAACCACCTTAACTGGCTCCTTTGAATTAATAAGTGGAGCAGCTCTACTCACATGTTCCCCTGGATTGTCGAAGTCTTCACCATATCATAGAGAGTAAGCCTAATGTTGTATGGGAACATCAGTTCTCGCATCTGTACTTAAGCTTATTCTTTTAGTTACAACAGACAACTTGGACCATAGTTGAGTCTCAATATAGATTGTAAATCATGTTACCAAGTTTTGTACAGTGCATGAATACCAATAAGACCCTTTAGGCTGATATTATTCAAAAATGTGATGGTTAATGTCATGCTCCTATTTATCTATTCTATTCTATTTAATGTCATGCTCCCAGTGATGTCCTAATGATAGTGTGTACAGTAAAAAAAAAAATAAAACATAGAGGGATTGAGGACATCCCTAAGCTCAGAAAATACTATGTTTACAGTACTATGCAAAAGTCTTAGGCAACTTATTGTTTTTAATACAAACTTTGTTATATACTTTTATTTTATAACATCTACATTATGGAACAGGTAAAGAAACACTTTAGATTTCCAAATGTTAGTTTTCTAGCACAAAATTAAATGTTACAGATAAAAAGTTTGTATGTCAGTAAAGAAAGCAGCATATTACATAACAGACCACTTTTCAGACAAAAACATAATGAAGGCTTCTATTAGGAAGGAAATGAGAGTCATAGTCTCCAGAAGATCTGAGTCTGATTCTGTAAGATGCTCAGTAAAACTTTGAGCTCACTTCCTGAGACTAGTATTTATCTAGCTAGCTATCCATCTACTGTATGAAGAAGAAGAAGAAGAAGAAGAAGAAGAAGAAGAAGAAGAAGAACTTTATTCATCACAGGTACACTTGTTCAATTCCTCTCTGCATTTAACCCATCTGAAGCAGTGAACACACACACACACACACACCTACTGTACACATGTGAGCAATGAGCACACACACATACCCAGAGCAGTCGGCAGCTATGCTACAGTGCCCAGGGAGCAGTTGGGGATTAGGTTTTTCACTCAAGGGCACCTCAACCTAAGGCCACCCCATGTTATGGGGGAAACCAGAGCACCCAGAGGAAATCCATGCAGACACAGGGAGAAAATGCAAACTCCACACAGAAAAGTCCCTGTCAGCCGCTAGGCTTGAACCCAGAACCTTCTTGCTGTGAGGTGACAGTGCTAACCACGACACCACCGTGTTGCCCAGATCGATCTATCTATCTATCTATCTATCTATCTATCTAGAGCAAGGGGTTGTCACACCAAACATTGACATTTTGCTTGCATTACTGCTTACTGATTGTGGCAGCGGGGGCGTGGTCAAGCGCCGGTCTGTGACAGGAGGGCGAAGTCAGGGAAGGTAAGTGGCAGAATCACTACACCTGATGTCAATTAACCTGTGTTTGTGTGTGTCTTCCCAGTGACTGTGCCCTACTTAAGGAGGGAGAGCGAAAGCAGAGGAGCTGATCCCCGAACCAGATGCCGGTTGTGTGTGTGTCTGTTTGAATTTGTAAGTTGTTCACTGAAAAGTGTGGCAATAAAACCCCAGTTGCCGAACCTGATCTCTGTCCTGCCGTCCTCTGTGCTCCACCCACCCATACAAACTGTTACAGTGGTGCCGAAACCTGGGATCTGGAGCACAGCAGCCGAACAGCCCCATGGAGTCCTCCCCGTTCGCCGAACTGGTCCACGCCCTCGCCACAGCCCAGCAAAGCGAGCACCAGGTGCTAGTCACCCTCAGAAAGGAGCAGGAACAGCGGTTCGAGGCCCTGGTGCTGGCCCAGCAAGAAGATCGTCAGGCGTTCTGGCACCTCCTCGCATCGGCGGGGTCCACCAGCGCTCCCACCGTGGACCCATCCCCCCTCACCCTAACTAAGATGGGCCTTCAGGATGACCCCGAGGCATTCATCACAATCTTTGAGCAAGTCGCGGAGACCTCAGGGCGGCCGATGGAGCAGCGCGTGGCGTGCCTTCTCCCCCTGCTAACGGGAGAAGCGCAGCTGGCCACGCTACAGCTCCCCGCCAACCGCCGGCTGGCCTACGCGGACCTTTGCCGGGCCGTCCTCCAGCGTGTGGGGCACACCCCTGAGCAGCAGCGTCAGCGCTTCCGCGCTTTGAGGAAGTCGGCCGGACGTTCGCTTTTGGCCAGCAACTCTGGGATGCCTGCTGGCGGTGGTTGAGGGCCAACAACAGTGACGCCGAGGGGATCATCAACCAGGTGGTGCTGGAGCAATTCGTCGCATGCTTGCCAGCAGGAACCGCAGAGTGGGTCCAGTGCCACCGCCCGGCGTCACTGGATCAGGCAATCGAGCTGGCGGAGGACCATATAGCGGCTGTCCCAGCGGCAGGACAGCAGACAGCCTCTTTTCTCCTCTTCTCTCTCTCCCTCTCCTCCTGTGTCTCGCCCTCGCCCCATTCCCCCACCGCGGAGGTGGGGGTCGGTGCCACAGCTGCCGGCCCGCCACACCCACAGTGCCCTCCTGTTTCTCCCTTCTGTCTCTGTCTCTCCCCCCCCTCAGGTGAGTGAGCCCCAGAACACTGGTGTGGAGAGGAAGCCTGGGCCGGTTTGCTGGTGCTGCGGGGAGCCGGGCCACCTCCAACAACAGTGCATGGTAATGGAGGTGGGCGCAGTGGTTTGGATCCCCGACGCGCCAGGAGCCACCCTCGATCGGGCCGGAGTGTATCGCATACCGGTGAGTATACAAAGGGATACATATCAGGCGTTGGTGGATTCTGGTTGTAATCAGACCTCAATTCACCAAAGCCTGGTGCAAAACGAGGCATTGGGGGGAGCACAGGGGGTGAAGGTGTTGTGTGTGCATGGGGATGTTCACAGCTACCCTTTGGTGTCGGTCCACATTTTTTTCCGAGGGGAAAAATTTATAGTGAAGGCGGCGGTTAATCCTCACCTTACCCACTCTATAATTTTGGGAACTGATTGGCTGGGATTTCGGGATTTAATGACACACTTAGTGAAGAGTGGGTCCTGCCATTCAATAGGGGGAGGTCCCGGTGTCTCTTTGGCGGGAGCAGCTGTCGCAGAGCCGTCTATGTCATCTCCGCATCAGAGTGAGGAGCCGCCGGCCCCTCCTCTCTCTGTTGGGGAATCCTTCGCGGCTTTCCCATTAAAGCAGTCACGAGATGAAACTCTGAGGCATGCGTTTGACCAAGTGAGAGTAATCGATGGTCAAACGCTCCAGCCAAACGCCACCCCGTCCTTCCTTTACTTTGCGATTATGAAGGATAGATTATACCGAGTGATGCAGGACACTCAAACTAAAGAGCGAGTCATGCAGCTTTTAATTCTGAAGAGCCGCCGGGAATTGGTCTTCCAGGCGGCTCACTTTAATACCATGGCTGGACACCTAGGGCAGGATAAGACACTAGCCCGAATAATGGCCAGATTCTATTGGCCGGGGATTCGCCGCGATGTCCGTAGGTGGTGTACGGCATGCCGCGAATGCCAGTTAGTAAATCCTGCGGCCATTCCAAAAGCGCCTTTGCACCCCCTACCGTTAATCGAGACCCCGTTCGAAAGAATTGGGATGGATCTCGTCGGGCCATTAGATCAGTCAACACGAGGGTACCGCTTTATATTAGTTCTGGTGGACTATGCAACGCGATACCCGGAAGCCATGCCTCTTTGCAATATCTCAGCACACAGTATTGCGGAGGCACTCTTCCGCATCATCTCCCGAGGTGGAATCCCGAAAGAGATTCTGACTGATCAAGGCACCTCGTTTATGTCACGAACACTGAATGAACTGTATAGATTATTAGGTATTAAGCCGATCCGCACCAGCGTGTATCACCCACAAATGGATGGTTTAGTTGAACGGTTTAATAGCACCCTCAAGAACATAATTAAAAAATTCGTAAGTGAGGACGCACGTAACTGGGATAAATGGCTCGAACCCTTGTTATTTGCAGTGCGAGAGGTCCCCCAAGCCTCCACGGGGTTCTCCCCATTTGAATTATTATATGTGCGTAAGCCGCGCAGCATTCTAGATGTGCTGCGAGAAAATTGGGAGGAGGGACCTTCACCAAGTAAAAACGAAATTCAATATGTTATTGACCTGCACGCAAAACTCCACACCCTCACGCACCTAACCCAGGAGAATTTGTGGCAGGCCCAAGAACGGCAAGCCCACCTGTACAACAAGGGCACGCGCCTTAGAGAGTTCGCACTGGGAGATAAAGTACTTGTACTGTTGCCCACATCGAGCTCTAAATTAGTTGCCAAGTGGCAAGGACCCTTTGAGGTCACATGGTGAGTCGGGATGTCGACTATGGGGTAAGGCGAACAGACAGGGCTGGGGCACTACATATTTACCACCTCAATCTACTCAAACTCTGGAATGAGGAGGTCCCCGTAGCGTTGGTGTTGGTGGTTCCAGAGAAGGTGCAGCTGGGGCCGGAGGTTCAAAAAGGTGCATTGACATCGCCTACCTCTCCGGTCCCCTGTGGAGACCACCTCTCCCCGACCCAACTCGCGGAGGTTGCCCAGTTGCAGACTGAGTTTTCGGACATGTTCTCGCCCCTGCCCGGCTGCACTAACCTCATAGAGCACCACATTGAGACGCCCCCGGGGGTGGTAGTGTGTAGCCTCCCTTACAGGCTACCCGAACAAACAAAAAAGGTGGTTCAGGAGGAACTCGAGGTCATGCTCGAAATGGGCATCGTCGAGGAGTCCCACAGTGACTGGAGCAGCCCGGTGGTCTTGGTACCCAAGGCCAACGGGTCAGTCCGGTTCTGTGTGGACTATAGAAAAGTCAATGTGGTGTCTAAATTCGACACGTACCCAATGCCTCGTATTGATGAGTTGCTCGATCAACTAGGCACTGCTTGCTTTAATTTGACACTGGATTTAACGAAGGGATATTGGCAGAGCCCCTTGACTCCACTATCCCGAGAAAAAAATGGCCTTTTCCACACCGTTTGGTTTACACCAATTCGTCACACTTCCATTTGGGCTGTTTGGGGCGCCCACTACGTTTCAGCGGCTGATGGACAGGGTCCTCCACCCCCATGCCACCTATGCGGCCGCCTACCTCGATGACATTATCGTCTATAGTAATGACTGGCCGAGGCATCTTGAACATCTGAGAGCCATCCTTAGGTCGCTGAGGCGAGCGGGTCTCACAGCCAACCTGAAGAAGTGTGCGATTGGGCGGGTGGAAGTACGGTATCTGGGCTTCCACTTGGGCAATGGGCAGGGGCGTCCCCAAATTAACAAGACCGCAGCAATTGCGGCCTGCCCGAGGCCCAAGACCAAAAAGGGGGTGAGACAGTTCCTGGGGCTGGCTGGCTATTATCGTAGGTTTATACCTAATTATTAGGATGTCACCAGCCCGCTGACTGATCTCACTAAAAAGGGGGCACCAGATCCGGTCCAGTGGACGGAGCAATGCCAGCGGGCTTTTTCTGAGGTAAAGGCCACACTGTGTGGGGGGCCACTTTTACACTCCCCTGACTTTTCTCTCCCTTTTATGTTACAGACGGATGCGTCGGACAGAGGGCTGGGGGCTGTTTTGTCCCAGGAGGTGGAGGGGGAGGACTGCCCAGTCTTGTACATCAGTAGAAAGCTGTCAGTGCGGGAGGGGTGCTACAGCACGATCGAAAAAGACTGCCTGGCAATCAAGTGGGCGGTCCTCGCCCTCCGTTACTACCTGCTGGGACGCCCTTTCACCCTCTGTTCGGACCACACGCCCCTCCAGTGGCTCCACTGCTTGAAAGATGCCAACGCGCGGATCACCCGTTGGTATCTGGTGCTCCAACCCTTTAATTTCAAGGTGGTCCACAGGCTGGGGGCACAGATGGTCGTGGCGGACTTCCTCTCCCGTCGGGGGGGGGGGGGAGTCGGCTGCAGGCCGGACAGCCACCCGGCCTGAGTCGGGCGGTGGGGGTATGTGGCAGCGGGGGCGTGGTCAAGCACCAGTCTGTGACAGGAGGGCAGAGTCAGGGAAGGTAAGTGGCAGAATCACTACACCTGATGTCAATTAACCTGTGTTTGTGTGTGTCTTCCCAGTGACCACGCCCTACTTAAGGAGGAAGAGCAAAAGCAGAGGAGCTGATCCCCAAACCAGACGCCAGTTGTGTGTGTGTCTGTTTGAATTTATAAGTTGTTCACTGAAAAGTGTGGCAATAAAACCCCAGTTGCCGAACCTGATCTCTGTCCTGCCGTCCTCTGTGCTCCACCCACCCAGACAAACTGTTACACTGATCTTTATATACTATTTATTTATTTATTTTTAAATGTGGAAACATTTAATTTCATTATTTCTGAAGGCATCTTTGCTCTACAGCATTTCCCTGCATGTCCCAAAGACTTTTGCACAGGAATATATATATCATCTCATCTCATTATCTCTAGCCACTTTATCCTGTTTTACAGGGTTGCAGGCAAGCTGGAGCCTATCCCAGCTGACTACAAGCAAAAGGTGGGGTACACCCTGCGCAAGTTGCCAGGTCATCACAGGGCTGACACATAGACACAGACAGCCATTCACACTCACATTCACACCTACGGTCAATTTAGGCTACATCCACACGACAACGGCAGCGAGATTTTATTTAAAAAAAATCGCGTCCACATGGGCAACGGATCAGTAAAATATCAGGTACATATGGCAACGCAACGCTTGCTGAAAACGATGCAATACACATGCTACACCTCTAGGGGCACTGTAAGACGGTCCCATCAGAGACACCAGAACCATAGAAGAAGTAGACGCATGTGCATAAACCCCTTCTTCTACCCGGTGTGAAGCACTGTCAGGAACAAACACACAACAAGAAGATGGCTGCGACTAGGCGAGGAAATTGTGCCTTCTGTGTGTACAAATTAGCTTTATCAGTGTGCATAGTTTTATATAACTTAATTTTCTTATTGTGTGTGAACATTTTGAAAAGCATTTTTATATAATTTATATAACTTTTTATATTGTGTGTGAACATTTTGAAAAGCAGTCTTATCCAATAAAGAAAAGAAATTCAAGAAATGGTTCAGTTACTTGTTAATTTAAAAGAAAAGCTGTATACAAAAGTGAATGCAATGCAGTGGTTCATTCAAAACAGCAAGAGTGCTGCTTGTTCTAGTCATGTGGTTGTGACGTCATCGTAAACAAATCCGTTCTACTCATCCAGACGACTTCGCAACGGCGCCGTTGCCAGATTTTTCCACTCTGGAACCCGTTCTCAAAAAATATCGTTGTGGGGCACCCAAAACGCCGGTGCCATGTGGACGCCAGGCTGAAATGATAAACAACTTTATCAGATTCACCTGAATCCGTTGCCGTGTGGACAGGGCCTTAGAGTCACCAGTTAACCTAACCTGCATGTCTTTGGACTGTGGGGGAAACCGGAGCACCCGGAGGAAACCTGGCATGTGGACAACATGCAAACTCCACACAGAAAGGCCCTCACCAGCCACGGGGCTTGAACCCGGACCTTCTTGCTGTGAGATGACAGCACTAGCTACTACACCACCGTGCTACCAGGAATATATATATATATATATATATATATATATATATATATATATATATATATATATATATACTCTCTCTCTCTCTCTCTCTCTGAAGATCTAAACCAGCCACTCAAAGACTGAGTGCCATTAACAGATTAGATGCTTTAAAGCTTGACATGTAAAAAAAAAAAAAAGGTTATGACTAATAATATGAAGTGGTTGTGACGTGTTATAGTGGCATGTCACATTTACACTTGATTAGCAGCATGGATTCTGAACAGATGTTTTGGTTTTGATGTAGGAGAATAAATGCATACTGATCTGTCCATTCTTGTTTAAACATTCTGTTTTCATCACTATATTTTTATAGGCTTTGTTTTTCATTGTAATTCGATCAGAGAGGGTAAATAAAATGAAAAATCCATGAAAGTCTGTGAAAACTCTTTCCTTTCTGACCTTAAGTCTCAAATTCTCTAGCTGATCTCTGATCTGATGAGTTGCCTTCAGCTAAATAATTGACATAAGTACATGTGATTAGACAGGCTTAAACAGAGAATCTGCTACAGAAACAGAAATAGTATTGCTGGCTCTGCATGCAGATTGAAATTGAAGTACAAATAGTACAAATACATCGACAATGATTTAACATATGCTTCAACCAGTTATTCACAAAGGTCGTTGTTGAGCCGCTGGCTAAGTCCAAAGGCATTACCAAATATTCATCATGGCCAATGAAAGTGATAAATCTTAGATCACAATCACAAATGCATTTTAGGTTGTAGGTGCTCTATATGTCCATCAGTCATCCAGGGACTCAAGATAATCTATTTAATCTATTTGAAGGACTCTACTCTTTATAAGAATTGTAGTGCACTTAGAGATTAAGAGGGTTGAATAAAGTCAATTTTAATGAGTCAAAAATAATTGCTTGAGCTTCAGGCCCCAGAGACACTAGTTACCCTCACGGCCCTCATTAGGTGCAGATCAGCACTCATCCAGTCAGTTTCGTAGGGTGTACATTACAAAGAGGCTTAAACTTGAAGAACACTTTCACAAGCATTAAAAGTAAAGATGCCATTAGTGAAAAAAAATAATAATAAATAACATAAACTAAAACAAAATATGAAAGTTATAAATAAAAGCTAATAAATTGTGTTTATTAGTTGCTTGATTTATTTTTGTGTTATGGCAGTTTTGAAATTTGCCAGGTCAGTTGGTCAGGAAATCCCAATCCAATACAGACTTTGCAACTGTCACATTCAGCTGATCACTGGCTCATCTGTTTCCTGTTTAGCTCCAATTATCTCTTTCAACAACTCATTCACCTTTAAATTTAAACAGCTCGTGCATGACCGTTGGTCATTGTGACGTTTTTGCATCTTGTTAGTTAGTATTAGGTGGTGTTTACATTAGACCGTATCCATCTCGTTTTCGTCGCGGATGCACTGTCCGTTTACATTAAAAAGCCGGGAAACGACTCCACAGGCGGAACAACTTGAATCCGCCAGGGCCCACGTATTCAACCCAGTTCATATCTGATCCGGTGCTGTGTAAACACTGAGATACGAGGAAACGCAGTGCTGAGCTCTAGCTGACGTCATCATTGGACAACGTCACTGTGACATCCACCTTCCTGATTCGCTGGCGTTGTTCATGCCACGTTGGTCATGTGACGTGACTGCTGAAAAACGGCGCGGACTTCACTTCCTGCTATTGTTTCCGCCTTGTATCACCTTTTTGTTTTTCATTAAAGAGTATAAAAGTATGAATATAATGCTTTGCTTTGTCATTCTTAATGTTGTTCATGGTAAGATGCAAATACTGCCCATTGTGTAGTTATGATTGTCTTTAGGCTTGCCATCCTTCCACTTGCAAGTGGTGAGTGACTTGCGCATGCCCGATATGCACTGGGATCACACACACAGCGGCTCAGTCCAGAATCACTGCTCGTGCGCTTCACTCGCGCGCTCTGTGAGCTGCGCAGGGCCGGAGTGCACACCCTCCAGAGGGCACTCGCTGTTCAGGGCGGAGTGATTTGGAGAGCAGCCACTGAGGAGGAAGCGCTGAGCCGCACTGACACATTTCAACTTACGTGCCATCTAATTAGTCATGTGATTAGCGTATCCGTGTATTGGCGTTGCTGTGTGCACGCGAATCATTTTAAAAACGTTAATCTGATGATCCGCTGATACGGTCTAATGTAAACACCACCTTATAGTGTTATTCTACAGACCTCCTCATGGATTGTCACCTTGTTGTGGTGGGGAGGCTTGTGTGTACCTGTGATCCCACAAGCGATGCCGTCAGGAGCTTCAGCTCCTGGTAGGGTCACCTTTGGTGGTGAGGTTTTGCAGGGAGCTGCCAGACAAAGCACAATCCAATGAGGTCCTCAACAGCAGAGCAGGCAGAGGAGACAGACTTCATTGAAACATAAAATGGCTGTGAAGTCGGAGGAAGGCTACAGCGGAACTTTATGCCCCAATTGTCTGGGATCTCCAGCCATTGGGCAAGGCTGAAGGACTGCCAAGGACCGTGTGTTTGTCGGCATGCAACTGCATCCCCACACTAAACGAACTCACACACAGGCATCTCCAAATAAGATCAGCAGACTTCAATTTAACATCTCTGCACCAAGGACTGGGGTCCTCAGCCACCTGAAAACCCATTGAGACTGAGCTGCCAATGACTAGGAGAATGTCATCCTCACTTTTGAGTGATAGCCACGACAATGATGACAATGATTCTCTAGAGTGCTATTCCTGGTTTGAACCTTTTCCTTGTTTCTAATTGTTTGATCCATAGTTATGAGCAGAACATAGCTTTTGAAAGAGTAACATTTAAATCAGATACCTCCTTAACTGTCCTAATGGACAGTTTCCTCCCAGAGTGACAGAGGGCACCATCACTCACATTTTTGAATGTCTTCTTCTGTTTCTGGATCATTTCCTGTGTTTGTGTTATAACCATGACCCATTTATAAATTCTGCAATTTGTCTTCCTTGTTGCTCAGATGGTCGAAGTTGAAGGAGGAAGATTATAAATCAGAATTTAGGGATATGATGAGACAGACATTGGATGAAGAGGTATTAGATGATTGGACAACTATGACAAAAGTGGTGAGGGAGAAAACTAAGGGGATGCTTGGAGTGACATCAGTACAAAGAAAGGAAGACAAGGAGACTTGGTGGTGGAATGAGGAAGTCCAGGAGAGTATAAGGAGGATGAAGTTGGCAAAGCAAGACTAGTATTAAAAGAGAGCAGTCAAGAATACAAGATGTGAGGGAAAGCAAAGGTAAAAGTGGCAAAGGTGATGGAAAAGGCAAATGATGAACGATATGAAAGGTTAGACACTAAGGATGGAGAAAAGGATCTGTACTGATTTGCAAGACAACAAGATCAAGTTGGGAGGGATGTGCAGCAGGTTAGGCTGATAAAGGATGCAGATGGAAATGTGCTGACAAGTGAAGAGTGTGTGTTGAGAAGGTGGATGGAGTACTTTGAGAAGCTGATGAATGAAGAAAATCAAAGAGAGATAAAGTTGGCTGAGGTGGAGATCGTGAATCAGGAAGTACAGCAGATTAGCAAGGAGTTCAAAATGTTTATTGTCATATGCACAGTAAGGACATGTCCTCTTGCACAATGAAATTTTTAGTTTGCTATCCACCATGAATGCCAATTACAAATAAATAAATAGGTGGAAGAAGTAATACAAAGTAAAGGCAATATAGTGCAAAAATAAAAGCAAAGAAAAGCAAAAAGCAACAAAAAAAAAACACCCAGTATAGTACAAAATAAAGGTAAATGTAGTGCAAAATAGGTAGTGTAATACAAAAATAAGGCAATGATCAGACGTAGCAGCAGAAGGGCAGTAATGTGCGAATGTGCAAACAATGTAACCAGATGTAAACAGTCAAGGAACAGCAGCAAGAGGGGCAGTAATGTGCAAACAAATGTAAACAGATGTAAACAGTCAAGGACAATTTACTGGGAGGTAGTCCATGGTTATTGACTCCTGTCAACTGTTCAGGAGTCTGATGGCGGTGGGAAAGAAAGCGTTCTTTAGTCTGACAGTCTTACATTTCACACTTCTGTACCTCCGGCCTGAGGGTAGGAGTGTGAACGGTCCGTGCTGGGGGTGGGTGGGGTCTTTGAGGATGGAGGCAGCTCGTCTGTGGACTCTGCGGTGGTAGATGCTCTGCAGAGAGGGCAGTGGAGTTTTGGTGATCCTCTCAGCAGTCTTCACCACCCTCTGCAGACATTTGTGGTCCATAGCTGTAGCGCTGCCGTACCACACAGTGATGCAGTTGGTCATGATGCTCTCAATCATGCAGCTGTAGAAGTTGCTGAGGATCTTGGGCGATATACCAAACTTCCTCAGCCTCCTCAGAAAGTACAGTCACCGATGAGCCTTCCTAACCAGCTGTGTGGTGTTGTGTCCATGTGAGGTCCTCACTGATGTGAACACCCAGGCATTTGAAGCTGCTCACCGTCTCCACCTCAAGCTCCCAGATGAACAGTGGCCGATGTGGTCTCCTCTCCTTCCTCATGTCCACTATCATCACCTTCATCTTGTCTGTGTTGAGGGTGAGGTTGTTGTCCTCACACCATGACACCAGACTGGCCACCTCCCTCCTGTATACCGTTTCGTCACCGCCAGTGATGCAGCCTATCACTGCAGTGTCATCCGTGAACTTCAGGATGATGTTGTCCTTGTGGGAGGCAACACAGTCGTGGGTGAACAGAGTGTAGAAGATGGGGCTGAGGACGCATCCCTGTGGGGTGCCAATGTTTGTGATAATGCTGGCTGAAGTCCTATTACCAATCCTGACAGTCTGGGGTCTGCCAGTCAGGAAGTCAAGGAGCTAGTAACAGAGGATGGGGTGCAAACCAAGTGTGGACAGTTTATGGATGAGTTTGTGTGGGATGACCATGTTGAAAGCAGAGCTGTAGTCAACAAAAAGCATCCTGATGTAAGAGTCTTTGTTTTCCAGGTGGGAGAGGGCATAATGGAGGGCAGCAGCAGTGGTGTCTGAGGTGGACCTGTTGGGCCTGTCGGCATACTGCAAGGGGTCCAGGGTTTCCAGTATACTGCTCTGAATGTGGGCCAGTACCACTCTCTCAAAGCACTTTGAGATGATTGGAGTGAGTGCTATCGGCCTGTAATCATTCAGGCAGGTGGGTGGGCTCTTCTTGGGAAGAGGAATGATGGTTGTGGTCTTGAAGCAGGAGGGAATGGTGCTCTGGCTGAGGGAAAGAGTGAAGATGGTGGTGAAAACATCAGCCAGCTCATTGTCACATACTCTGAGGGCCTGCCAAGGGATGTTGTCTGGTCCTGCTGCCTTCCTGGGGTTGATCCTCCTCAGAGCTTTGTGTACCTGGTCTGATGAGATTGTTGGTGGGGGGGAGAGGGGTTGGGTGGTCCAGGTGTGCCTTCTCTCTGTGCTGTAGCTGGAGGTCTCAAAGCGGGTGTAGAAAGTGTTGAAGTCATCCAGCAGGCTGTCTGTGGAGCTGATGGTGCTGGTGGTGGTCCTGTAGTCTGTGATGTGCTGCAGGCCTTGCCACATCCACCCGGGGTCAGCAGTAGAATAGAAACCATCCAGCTTCTTTCTGTACTACCTCTTGGCCACTGTAATGGTTTTCCTCAGTCCATACTTCGCCGCTTTGTACTCCGTCTCATTGCCTGATCTAAAGGCAAGAAAGCAAGCACACAGCATGTGTCCTACCTGACTGTTTATCCAGGGCTTTTGGTTGGGGAAATTCCTGATCTGTATGGGGGGCATGATGTTGCAGACACATGTGCTGATGTGCCCAGTCACATACTCAGCATAGTCCTGTATACTGACAGAAGAGTCCTCCAAAGTGGCTGCAGCTTTAAACACATCCCAGTCTGTCCGAGCAAAACAGTCCGGATACAGGAACAAAGAGAGGTGGTCCGAGTGTCCGAAGTGGGGGTGGGGTGCGACCCTGTATGCACCACGTATGTTGCTGTAAACATGGTCCAGTGTGTTCTTATCACAGGTGGGGATGTCCATATGTTGATAATATTTAGGGAATACAGTCCAAAAATTGCACTGATTAAAGTCACCAGCGATGATAAAAACAGTGTTGAGATGAGCCATCTCTAATACACTGATGTCATCGTGGAGTTTGCTGAGTGCTGCCATGTAGTTAGCTCATGGGGGGATGTAAACAACAGCCAAAAACACAGCAGTGAATTCCCTTGGTAGATAATAGGGATGGCATTTCAGCAATAACAGCTCCACATCTGGCGAATAATGCTTATAAACAGTTTGTATATCTCCACACCAAGAGTTGTTAATAAACACACACACACCTCCCCCTTTAGCCTTACCGGAGGCTGCGGTCCAGTCTCCTTGGTGTACAGAGGGAGTCTGTAGCTGAATGGCACATTCTGGGATTTTGTCTGAGAGCCAAGTCTCGGTGAAAATTAGAGCGCAGCAGTCTTTTATTTCCCACTGATCTGTGATTCTGGCTCTTAATTCATCCAGTTTGTTTTCCAGAGACCACACATTGGCTAGCAGGAGGCTGGGTAGCAGTGGTCAGCTAGCACGAGATTTTAGCCTAGCATGGAGCCCCCCTGCCTCACTTGTGCCGCCATCTCTGGAGCATTCTCCTGGGGTCAGCATGCTCACTTGGGCCCAGTGCTTCAGGGCCTTCCTGGTGGTGGTGGTTGCGGGAGCGAACAATGAGTTGTAGATCTGGTGGTATAAAGCCAGTAAATTCCAAATGGCTGTGTGTTAGCAATGTCCGGCAGTGCATGTCTGTTATATGTTAGCAGTGCATGACATTTGTGCACTGCAGAAAGAACAGAAAATACACAAAAAAGAAGAAAAAGCCAGCATTCAAGAGTGGAGTGAGCAAACACGTCTGCCTCGAGGGGCACCATGATGGAAGGAGGAAGTAAAGAGAGCTCTGAAGAGAATGAAAAGTGGTAAGGCAGTCAGCCCAGATGGTATACCAATGGAGGCATGGAGAGTGATCTTGGAAAGTGAGAGGATGCCTGAGGAGTGGAGAAGTATACTGGTACCAATATTCAAGAACAAGGGTGATGTTCAGTGCTGCATTCAATATAGAAGCATAAAGTTGACCAGCCACAGCATGAAGTTATGGGAAAGTGTAGTGGAAGCTAGGCTAAGAGGAGAGGTAGAGATATGTGAGCAACAATATGGTTTCATGCCAGGAAAGAGTCTGACAGATGCAATGTTTGCTTTCAGAATTTTGATAGAAAAGTATAGAGAAAGCCAGAAGGACCTGCATTGTACATTTGTGGATTTAGAGACGGCATACCGGAATGACAGGGTGCCGAGAAAGGAGATGTGGTAGTTCATGAGGAAATCAGGAGTGGTAGAAAAGTATGTGAGATTGGTGCAGGATATGTATGAGGACAGTGTGACAGCAGTGAGATGTGCTCTGGGAATGACGGAGGCATTTAAGGTACAACCCCGATTCCAAAAAAGTTGCGACAAAGTACAAATTGTAAATAAAAATGGAATGCAATAATTTACAAATCTCAAAAACTGATATTGTATTCACAATAGAACATAGACAACATATCAAATGTCGAAAGTGAGACATTTTGAAATTTCATGCCAAATACTGGCTCATTTGAAATCATGACAGCAACACATCTCAAAAAAGTTGGCACAGGGGCAATAAGAGGCTGGAAAAGTTAAAGGTACAAAAAAGGAACAGCTGGAGGACCAAATTGCAACTCATTAGGTCAATTGGCAATACAGTAGGTCATTAACATGACTGGGTATAAAAAGAGCATCTTGGAGTGGCAGAGGCTCTCAGAAGTAAAGATGGGAAGAGGATCACCAATCCCCTTAATTCTGCACCGACAAATAGTGGAGCAATATCAGAAAGGAGTTCGACAGTGTAAAATTGCAAAGAGTTTGAACATATCATCATCTACAGTGCATAATATCATCAAAAGATTCAGAGAATCTGGAAGAATCTCTGTGCGTAAGGGTCAAGGCCAGAAAACCATACTGGGTGCCCATGATCTTCAGGCCCTTAGACGGCACTGCATCACATACAGGCATGCTTCTGTATTGGAAATCACAAAATGGGCTCAGGAATATTTCCAGAGAACATTATCTGTGAACACAATTCAGCGTGCCATCCGCCGTTGCCAGCTAAAACTCTATAGTTCAAAGAAGAAGCCGTATCTAAACATGATCCAGAAGCGCAGACGTCTTCTCTGGGCCAAGGCTCATTTAAAATGGACTGTAGCAAAGTGGAAAACTGTTCTGTGGTCAGACGAATCAAAATTTGAAGTTCTTTATGGAAATCAGGGACGCCGTGTCATTCGGACTAAAGAGGAGAAGGACGACCCAAGTTGCTATCAGCGCTCAGTTCAGAAGCCTGCATCTCTGATGGTATGGGGTTGCATTAGTGCATGTGGCATGGGCAGCTTACACATCTGGAAAGACACCATCAATGCTGAAAGGTATATCCAGGTTCTAGAGCAACATATGCTCCCGTCCAGACGACATCTCTTTCAGGGAAGACCTTGCATTTTCCAACATGACAATGCCAAACCACATACTGCAGCATCATGGCTGCGTAGAAGAAGGGTCCGGGTACTGAACTGGCCAGCCTGCAGTCCAGATCTTTCACCCATAGAAAACATTTGGCGCACCATAAAATGGAAGATACGACAAAAAAGACCTAAGACAGTTGAGCAACTAGAATCCTACATTAGACGAGAATGGGTTAACATTCCTATCCCTAAACTTGAGCAACTTGTCTCCTCAGTCCCCAGATGTTTACAGACTGTTGTAAAGAGAAAAGGGGCTGTCTCACAGTGGTAAATATGGCCTTGTCCCAACTTTTTTGAGATGTGTTGTTGTCATGAAATTTAAAATCACCTAATTTTTATCTTTAAATGATACATTTTCTCAGTTTAAACATTTGATATGTCATCTATGTTCTATTCTGAATAAAATATGGAATTTTGAAACTTCCACATCATTGCATTCCGTTTTTATTTACAATTTGTACTTTGTCCCAACTTTTTTGGAATCAGGGTTGTCGATGTAGGATTGCACCAGGACTTGGCTCTAAGTGCTTTCCTGTTTGCAATGATAATGGACAGGTAGACAGATGACACCAGGCAAGAGGCCCCATGGACAATGATGTTTGCAGATGGTATTGTGATCTGTAGTGAGAACAGGGAGCAAGAGGAAGAAAACTTAGATGCATGGAGGTATGCACTAGAGAGAAGGGGAATGAAAGTCAGTAAGAGCAAGACAGAATACATGCACATGAATGAGGGTGAGGACAGTGGAATGGCACAGCTACCAGGAATAGAGGTGGTCAAATCAGATGAGTTCAAATACCTGGGGTCAACTGGACAAAGTAATGATGGGTATGGAAGATAAGTGAAGACAGTGCAAGCAGGTTGGAATTGATGGACGAGAGTGTCAGGAGTGATTTGTGCCAGAAGGGTACCAGCAAGATTGAAAGGGAAAGTGTACAAGACAGTAGTAAGATCAGCGATGTTGTATGGTTTGGAGACAGTGGCAGTGAACTGGAGGTAGCAGAGTTGAAGACGCTGAGGTTTTCTTTGGGAGTGACAAAGTTGGACAGGATGAGAAATAAGAATATTAGAGGTACAGGACATGTAGGATAGGTTGGAGACAAAGTGAGAGAGGCAAGATTGAGATGGTTTGGACACGTACAGAGGAGAGATCCAGGGTATACTGGGAAATTAATGTTGGAGATGGAGTTGCCAGGTAGAAGGAAAAGAGAAAGAGCAAAGATGAGATTTATGGATGTGATGAAGGAAGACATGAGGATGGCCGATGTGACAAAAGAAGATACAGAAGACAGGAGGAAATTGAGGGACATTATCTGTTGTGGTGACCCTAACGGGACCAGCTGAAAGAAGAAGCAACAAGGAAGACCCTTGGTGTTTACTGTGTGGATTGTGAGTAGATTGCTTTTATCTTGAGTTTTCCTTGCCTTGTCTTGGTGTAGTTGTTTGTTTATAGTTTTTCTAGATTTTAGTTATTTCCTTGACTGTGTGTATTAGTTGTTAGTTTAATAAATAATGTCTGCTCTTAGATCTGCATTCCGCCTCAGATTCATCACACTAACCTCCACTGTGGCACTGTCTTCTCCAAAACTTTGTGCTGTATCATTCTTATTCAAGGTATTACCTTTGTGGCTGACAATTTTTTTTTCATCAGATAGTGCAGAGGCAGGATATTTGAATGATGCAAATACTCCAAGACGTTGGTTAATTATATCAAAGTCTGTACTAGACCGAGAAATGACATCAGTAGACACCAAGGCAACTGCAAGTTATTCATGAAGCCCATACAGCCATTGCAGCATATCAAATGTGCCGTTATACTGTGTTTCGACCTCTTGTACAAGCTTCAGAGGTTGGCTTCACCTGTGTAGCCATCAGTTTTTCATTCATACTTGCTCTGCTTTTAAAATAGGCCACTCATCTTCTGGCTTTAAAATGAATATCTGAGAGTTCCTGTCTTTCTTCCAAAATATTTTATGATAAAATGTTTTAGTGCATGAGCAAAGCAAGAAAAATCAATAATGTCAATTTAACGTTTGCATATTTCCTATAATGTGGGTGACAATGTCGATGACAACACAGGTGATTTTACTATAACCCAGCTGGAAATAATTGGTTAAAATAGACACTAATTTAGAAAAAAATAAAGTTATAAATATTTGAATTAACAACTTAAAACTTAAGTTAATGTTTTATTTTCTGCTATTGGACATTACAGTTGTGACAATTTAGTCTTAACTAAAGTTTAAGAGTGAGTGAGTGTGTATAAGGGAGGGGAGGGGGAGGGAGGGGAAGAGGGGTGAAGTGGGAGGGAGGGAGGGAGGGAGGGAGGGAGGAGAAGAGAAGAGAAGAGAAGAGAAGAGAAGAGAAGAGAAGAGAAGAGGATGGGATGGGATGGGATGGGATGGGAGGGGAAGGAGAGGGGAAGGGGAAGGAGAGGGAAGGGGAGGGGAGGAAGGGAAAGGAGAAGAGAAGAGAAGAGAAGAGAAGAGAAGAGAAGAGAAGAGAAGAGAAGAGGATGGGATGGGAGGGGAGGGGAGGGGATGGGAGGGGAGGGGAGGGGATGGGAGGGGATGGGAGGGGAGGGGAGGGAAGGGAAAGACAGAGTCCTACCGAGTGGCCATGTTGAGCTGAAAGTAATTGCTCCTTATTATACGTTGAGCTTTGCAACAAAGTTTAAAAGAGTGAAAACTCAGTCATAACAGTTATAAAGTTGAGTAGCTGTTAGAAAGCAGTTGTACTGTAGGAGTCATGGATTGTGAGGAGTGCTGTTTTCATCCTAATTGAGTTGCATTCCTCAGATCTTGGTAAGCTAGCTTTTCCAGTGCTACTTGACTAGTTGCTTTGTGTTAGCAATGAAATTATTACATGAAGTGCTCAATTTAGTATCATATTCATTCTCGTCATCTCTAGCCGCTGTTCTACAGGGTCGCAGGCAAGCTGGAGCCTATCCCAGCTGACTACGGGCGAAAGGCAGGGTACACCCTGGACAAGTCACCAGGTCATCACAGGGCTGACACATAGACACAGACAACCATTCACACTCACTTTAGAGTCACCAGTTAACCTAACCTGCATGTCTTTGGACTGTGGGGGAAACCGGAACACCCGGAAGAAACCCATGCGGACACAGGGAGAACATGCAAACTCTGCACAGAAAGGCCCTCGTTGGTCACGGGGCTCGAACCCAGATCTTCTTGCTGTGAAGCAACAGCACTAACCACTACACTACCATAGTATCATATTATGTTTGGTAAATATTAAATGTTAAAGGAAGACATAATTGATGCCTAAGTTTCTGTATAAAATTTACCATTTCACATACTAAACAGAAAAAAAAAATCACTTTTACTTTAATGTGGAGTCCTTAATAACTTTACTTCTCATGTTTCTAGAGATATTAAAGTGTTTATCAAGTTGTAATTTTGATTTAAAAAAGTAGTATTCTGCAAAATTCATTTTATGTTACAATCAAGAGCTTTTGTTAAAAACTTGTTTTACCTAATTGTTGCAATAGACATTGTGTTCTGAAAGGAAAACAAGGGAACGTACACATTTTACTGAAAAAAGTAAGGGTGTTTAATGTTACTGCAGAATGTGTTTCATTGTTTACTTAAACGTTTGTTGTTTAAGCTGAAACAGTTTAATTCATATGTTCATGTTTGATATTTGCATTTTGTTAATATATGCGAAGCACATATTTTGTTAGAACAAAATAATTCTAATATTGGTTGAGATTTAATTTAGAAATTGAACTAGAGAGTAACAAATTGTCATAATGTTGAGTAATTACACAGTGTTATTTTGATGTTATGATCTAGTATAATGTTGTATAACTTAAGTGAAACATAACTGAAGTATTACATTAAGTATTAAGGTAAACAGAATAGAGGCTAAGCCTGTGTTGTGAATGCAGGTCAGATTTCTTGTGTTGAGTGAGAAAATCCCATGGAGAAGAAGTCCAATGATTCCAGTAGATGGTGAGCCACCCAGTTGATTACCAGGAACTCAGATCTACGATTCTACTGAAACAGCTGGATTTACCTTCTGCCTTGTGGTAGGATTGTGCCAGTCACCCAGACTGGTACCAGCTCGAACACATGCCAGACTTAGAGTGCATTCTGACTCAGCAGACTCTGACAAATCAGACCTTCATCCAATTTGGACCAAACTTGACTTTGTGCAAAATATTGTCTCTGGTCATCGGACACTGACCTGGAAACTAATTGAAGTGTGAAGAAGTCACACATAAGGACAATTTATTTTCATTTAAAGGGTCTAGTTTGATATTTTTCATATTTGTGTAAATCGTTGCTGTTTTGCATTTTGAAGCAAACTAAAGCTGCAGTTAACTAAACTCCGTGGTTGTGTGTTTAGGGATATTGCACTCTATACTTAGCTCCTCCCAGTTCTAGAGTATTGTGCACCCAGAAGTGGGTTACATTACCATTAAGCCCCTCGTCATTAAGAAGACCACTAATTGGGCAGAGACTCACCCTGCACGCACACTTCTTTTTATACGATACATTAGAGAAAGCCCACAATCTAGCCATTTACATTCTTACATAGAACAAATATGGCGTGTTGTGTGATGGTCTGGAGTCGAGGTGTGGTGGGTCGTGTGGGGGGAGAGGGGGTGCTGGGAGCCATGGGCCGTGGGCTGGTTAGCACGCAGGGCCTTCCCTCTGCTGTCTCATTGTGGTATATCTTGTGCGGGGGTGGGACGACACCGTGGTCATACTTGGGTGCCCAGGCAATCTGTATAATCAGTGAGTTAATCAAATTATTCCTATTCTTATCCCTATTCTTATTTCTCTTATTATTATCCTACATAAAGATAATAATACTCATTTCCTTTGAAACCCTCCTTCTCTGCGATCTAGCCTCCATCTCCCCGGTCCAACAGTAAGTCAGTACCACTCCTTATATACACTCTCTCACACACACACACACACACACACACACACACACACAGACATCTCCATAGACACATTATTCCTCACTGTTAATTTTGGTTTTTCACTCAATTTTAAATTCGGTGTTGTGTTTGAATTCTGGCTTTTTGTGTAGTTGTATTGTGATTGTTTTGTATAATTGTATTGTATATGAATTAATAAAAAATAAATAAATAATAAAAAAAGAAGACCACTAATAATTGTATTGACATTCTCTGTTGTGGGGCTTTAAGAAACCTGGCCAAACTAAGAAGAACATACGGTAAGTTATTTTTGACTGTCAAGTGAGATAATGATAATGACCGGTAACCATCCCCACATCAGCTGTAAGACAAATAGACTCAACCTTCTGTATTTGCTCCATAACATTATCTTTCTTGTCAGCAGGATGTAAGTGAGGTCAAATTTGTTAACAGAACCCTGAAGCAATCATCCTCAACATTGGTGAAAGGTTGTGCATCATGTTTACCAAAGCTTCAAACAAATTACAATGACGAATAGGATAAATTGACATCACACAAACTCTGAGAAGCACTGCAAAACACAACCAAGTGAACATAACACAAAATGTTATAATAATATGTATATTTGTATTTGGACATCATTGCTGGAATTAAAAATAATTCAGGTAACCTTAATGGGGCTATTAAGATGAAAATGTTCCTGTACTTGTAATCCAGGTCTCTTTTCCATATTGTGTAAAATCCTGTCACCAAACACTTCAAACTTGTTTTTATTTTTGCAAAAAAGATCATGATCATGCCCAACTGTCTCTGATTAATGGCATTTGGAGTGTATTGTGTGAATAATGTAGCTTTTAGAGACTACAGTATCATTATACACATTGTTCAGTATAAGACAAAACTGTACTTATTATCACACACTGTGTGGTGCATAGATAAAAATTCTGCAGGGGAAAATTGCACAAGCAGACAAACACAAAAAGAACCTAAAATCACTTATTTTGCAGAGTTTTAAAGGCAACAGAAAATACACAAATGAAATGTCAGAGTCAAATGGCAAACATTAATTGCAAAACTGAACAAAAGTAAGTGGCAATCTAAAAACAACATAAAAAAAAATACAAATTAAGAATTTCCTTGAGTAATTACTTCCAGTACATCCTACAGGAACCTAACCTTGAAATCCTACTATTCCTCCATCTAGATGTGGTGGTGTAGTGGTTAGGACTGTCGCCTCACAGCAAGAAGGTTCTGGGTTTGAGCCCAGCAGCTGGTGGGGGCCTTTCTATGTGGAGTTTGCATGTTCTCCCCGTGTCTGCGTGGGTTTCCTCCGGGTGCTCTGGTTTCCCCCACAGTTCAAAGACATGAAGTTAGGTTAACATAGGATGGCCTTGGGCTGAGGTGCTCTTGAGCAAGGTACGGTATCTAACCCCTGACTGCTCCCCGGGTGCTGTAGTGTGGCTACTCAGTGTGTGTGTGTGTGTGTGTGTTCGTTCACTGCTTTAGATGGGTTAAATGCAGAGGATGAATCTCACTGTGCTTGAAGTGTGCATGTGACAAATAAAGGTTTCTTCTTCTTCTATTGCTCCACCTGCTTTAGTCAATTTGCTTTAAAAATAAATAAATAATAATAAAGCCCTCATCAATTTACACATTAACGCATTTTTTTTTCTTTAGACTTTAGAAAATAACATGTATGTTAATTATAGGCTAAATACAGGGTGTTTAAAATAAAATGATATTTCACAATCTAATAACTTTGCCAATTCTTGTTCAATTGACCTCAAATTTTAACAGCATGTGTGGAAATAGGTCAAAATTTTGTGTTTAATGTTTTTTGTTTTTATCTTTTTAGATCTAGAAATGCCATTCACTGGAAAAGAAAAGGCATTTGGTGTGTTAGAGTATGCTTGAACACAGTCGAACAAGACTGTGCAACATGCATTTATGAGAGAATTCTCTAAAAATGCACCAACTGCAAGGCAGATTTGGACATGGGACAAAAAGTTCAAAGAGGAAGGCTGTCTGTGTGTGTCTGTGTCTCAGGTGGTGCACATATTGAAAATTTGTGAAATCGTTCATGGAATCCACATACCGTACCTTTTGAATTTATCATACAAATTTTGAGGAATAAATCTTATATTGCTCAACATTAAGCCTGTTCAGTTTCATTTGCCTAGACTATGTAGTTTCTGGGATATTTACATCTCAAATAATATCAATGTTTTTGAAACACCCTGTATTTGAATGCAAACCAAACTCAATTCTAATTCAAGAAGGCTATCAAATACTATAGATCTTGTGTTTTCCTTCACCCCCCCCCCCTTAATCATTTTAATTACAGATTGCTGTAGAGTCAATTCCAATTGAATTAGCTGCACAAGCCTCAGTAGAATATGTTACAGAAATTAAGAGGATGAATCTGTGGCCTCATGTGAAGGGCAGAATGTCCCTTTGTCCCAATCATTGAAATATTTAGATTCCATAAAAGCGTCTATCAGGTCCCTATAGCCAAGCATACACACGCACACACAGCACATCTGGTACTCCAAAGTGGGCTACAGAGACTTCTTTGCCCTGCAGCTGTTTTTATTCTTTAAATAATTTTTTGGGTAATAGAAGGGACCTTGAAAACACTACATTTTACATGAGGATTGGAATGAAGCCCAAGTCTTGTGTGCCAAGGTTAAAATATCTACACAGCTCATGCTCCAATCTCATGAGAGTAACTGAGCATTATCCTAATCTGTCTCTTCTGCTCTCTGTCTCTCCCTCTCATTTTCTCATTATTTCAGCTCTAAGATAAAGAAAACTCTGCATTACCATAAGAAATTAAGTAATTACTCAATGTATCCAAATGGATAATTGCATCATTGGAAAGGGTGGCTTGTCAGAGGGATCAGAGATGGCAAGAAAGAGCCACTGAGATAGACTTAAGAGGAAAAAAGCAATAAAGAAATTTTAAAGAGTGAAGATCTTGGATCACCAAAGCACTTGTTTGACAGCATTCATTGGATTGACCAACACACAGTACAATGGGAACATCCAAGAAGCTCAGTGTAGATATGACAAAAAGGGATCATAGATTTACACAACTCAGGAATGATTCTTCAGCCATTTCTAAACAACTGCAGATTCCAAGGTCATCAGTTCAGACAATTGTACTTACAGTAAGTAAGTTATTGGGAGGTAGAGACACTTTGCCAAGCCTCTTACCCAAACTGTCACCCTCAGCTGAGAAGAAATTGGTTCAGATGGTCAGGAACAACCCAGGAACCACAAAGACACAGACCTGCCATAAACTGGAAGCTGCTGGAAGACCATTTACAGTCAAGCAAGTTTTATATCGCCATGGACTGAGAGGCTGCCATCCAAGAAAAAAAAGAAAGAAAAAAAAAAGAAAGCACAACTTTATTCATCACACACTTGTGAAATTTCCTCTCTGCATTTAACCCATCTGAAGCAGTGAACACACACACACACACACACACACACACACACACACACACACACACACACACACGTGAGCAATGAGCACACATACCCAGAGCAGTGGGCAGCCATGCTAACAGTGCCCAGGGAGCAGTTGGGAGTTAGGTGCCTCGCTCAAGGGCACCTCAGCCCAAAGGCATCCCATATTAACCTAACCTAAGAAAGAAGATCCTGCTCCAAAATCAACACTTGACTAAAATCTGCAGATGACCACATGGACAAAGAAAAACTTCTGGAGGAAGGATTTATGGTCAGATGAGACAAAGATTAAGTTGTTTGGCCAGAATGACTAGAGGTACAGAAGAACACTGGACCATCTGTTAAGCATGGCAGTGGTAGTGTCATGATTTGGAGCTGTTTTGCTGCCAGTTCATTGAATTGCTACTTGTTCATTGCACAAAGTGGACGGAACCATGAAGAAGGAGGACTGCTTCAGAGTTATTCAGCATAACTTCAAACCATCAGAAACTTGGATACAGTTGAGTCTTCCAAAAGGACAATGATCATAAACACACAAAGCTGGTTGTGGAATGGATGAAGCAGGGATGAAGCTTAAAACAAGTCCTGACCTCAACCCTATTGAAAATATTTGGACAGTGCTTAAAAGTCGGGTCTGTGCCGGGAAACACACAAATTTAATTGAACTCTACCAAGTCTGCCAAGAACACTGGTCAAATATCCAACTAGAATTCTGCCAGAAGCTTGTTAATGACTTCCAAAGGCATCTGGTCAAGGTGAAACATCCTAAGGATAATTTAACCAAATATTAGTCAAGTCAACTTTATTCTCAAATATGCTATACATGCTTGACATAAAGCACAGATGAAATTACAGTCCTCTCTGACCCACGGTGCAAACAGGCAATGCAATAAATAAAAAAAATAGAATAATTGAAAAAAAAAATACAAACAGTATAACCACTCTAGATAAGAACTGGACATAGACTAAACACTCCTAAATAAAAATAAACAATACAAACAGTATAACCACTCTAGATAAGAACTGGACATAGATTAAACACTCATAAATAAAAATAGAATAATTGAAATGAACAATACACAGTATAAACTCTCTAGATATGAACTGGACATACAACCCCGATTCCAAAAAAGTTGGGACAAAGTACAAATTGTAAATAAAAATGGAATGCAATAATTTACAAATCTCAAAAACTGATATTGTATTCACAATAGAACATAGACAACATATCAAATGTCGAAAGTGAGACATTTTGAAATTTCATGCCAAATATTGGCTCATTTGAAATTTCATGACAGCAACACATCTCAAAAAAGTTGGGACAGGGGCAATAAGAGGCTGGAAAAGTTAAAGGTATAAAAAAGGAACAGCTGGAGGACCAAATTGCAACTCATTAGGTCAATTGGCAATAGGTCATTAACATGACTGGGTATAAAAAGAACATCTTGGAGTGGCAGCAGCTCTCAGAAGTAAAGATGGGAAGAGGATCACCAATCCCCCTAATTCTGCGCTGACAAATAGTGGAGCAATATCAGAAAGGAGTTCAACAGTGTAAAATTGCAAAGAGTTTGAACATATCATCATCTACAGTGCATAATATCATCAAAAGATTCAGAGAATCTGGAAGAATCTCTGTGCATAAGGGTCAAGGCAGGAAAACCATACTGGGTGCCCGTGATCTTCGGGCCCTTAGATGGCACTGCATCACATACAGGCATGCTTCTGTATTGGAAATCACAAAATGGGCTCAGGAATATTTCCAGAGAACATTATCTATGAACACAATTCACCATGCCATCTGCCGTTGCTAGCTAAAACTCTATAGTTCAAAGAAGAAGCTGTATCTAAACATGATCCAGAAGCGCAGACATATTCTCTGGGCCAAGGCTCATTTAAAATAGACTGTGGCAAAGTGGAAAACTGTTGTGGTGAGACGAATCAAAATTTGAAGTTCTTTATGGAAATCAGGGACGCCGTGTCATTCGGACTAAAGAGGAGAAGGACGACCCAAGTTGTTATCAGCGCTCAGTTCAGAAGCCTGCATCTCTGATGGTATGGGGTTGCATTAGTGCGTGTAGCATGGGCAGCTTACACATCTGGAAAGACACCATCAATGCTGAAAGGTATATCCAGGTTCTAGAGCAACGTATGGTCCCATCCAGACGACGTCTCTTTCAGGGAAGACCTTGCATTTTCCAACATGACGATGCCAAACTACATACTGCATCAATTACAGCATCATGGCTGCGTAGAAGAAGGGTCCGGGTATTGAACTGGCCAGCCTGCAGTCCAGATCTTTCACCCATAGAAAACATTTGGCGCATCATAAAACGGAAAATACGACAAAAAAGACCTAAGACAGTTGAGCAACTAGAATCCTACATTAGACAAGAATGGGTTAACATTCCTATCCCTAAACTTGAGCAACTTGTCTCCTCAGTCCCCAGACGTTTACAGACTGTTGTAAAGAGAAAAGGGGATGTCTCACAGTGGTAAACATGGCCTTGTCCCAACTTTTTTGAGATGTGTTGTTGTCATGAAATTTAAAATCACCTATTTTTTCTCTTTAAATGATACATTTTCTCAGTTTAAACATTTGATATGTCATCTATGTTCCAAACAGTATAAACACTTGATAAGAACTAGACATGGACTAAACACTCAGATAAAAATAGAATAATTGAAGTAAACAATACAAACAGTATAAACACTAGATAAGAACTAGACATAGACTAAACACTCATATGTATATATACACACACACACACACACACACACACACAAATTGAAGCAAATAAACAGTCAAGGGCACTTGAGGTATAGCAGGTAAACATGAGATAAGCAGAATAAACAGTAAACAATAAACTAATACCTGTTTAGGTGAGGTAGTGCGGAATAGTGCAAATGAGCGAGTTAAAGTGAAATGTGCAGTCCCTGAGTTCAGTGTGTTAATGAACATTGAGAGTATGTATGTATGTATGTATGTATGTATGTGTGTGTGTGTGTGTGTGTGTGTGTGTTGGGGGGGGACTCATGAGGGCGACATGTCAGATGCTGAAGGAGGGGCAGGGGTGTGTGCGGGCAGAATCTGTGGCAGGTGGCAGAGGGGGGAGGAGGGGCAGAACAGGGAGGGAGTTGAGCCTCCTGACCGCCTGGTGAAAGAAACTGCCCTTGAGCTTGGTGGTTCTGGCCCGGAGACTCCGCAGTCTCCTCCTTGACGGCAGCAGGCTGAAGAGGCTCTGAGATAGGTGGGTGGGGTCACCTGCAATCCTGGTGGCTTTGCGGGTGAGGCGGGAGTTATATATATCCATTAGAGAAGGGAGAGAGACACCAATGATCCTCTCAGCTGCTCTCACGATGCACTGCAGAATCTTGCAGCAGGACACAATGCAGGTGCCGTACCACACGGTGATGCAGCTAGTCAGGATGTTCTCGATGGTGCCTCTGTAGAACGTGTGCATGATGGGGGCCGGGATTCTTGCTCTCCTCAGTTTGCAGAGGAAGTACAGATGCTGTTGGGCTTTTTTGGCCAGTGATGCGGTGGTGTTGTTCCAGGACATGTCTTCAGAGATGTGCACACCCAGAAACTTGGTGCTGCTCACCATCTCTACTGCAGCACCATTGATAGATAGTGGAGCATGCTGGGTGTGTTCTCCTGAAGTCCACAACAATTTCTTTCATCTTCTCCACTTTCAGGCGGAGATTGTTGTCCTTGCACTACATCGCCAAGCAGCTCACCTCACTCCTGTAGATTGTCTCATCGCCATTGTTGAGACCCACTACAGTCGTGTCATCCGCAAACTTAATGAAGAGATTTGAGCTGGATGTTGGTGTGCAGTCATGGGTCAGCAGAGTGAAGAGGAGGGGGCTCAGCACACATCCTTGGGGGGCCCCCGTGTTCAATGTGATGATGCTGGAGGAGTTGCTGTCAACCCGTACAGCCTGTGGTCTCCCCGTCAGGAAGTCGAGTAGCCAGTTGCACAGGGAGGTGTTGAGTCCCAGCTGGTCCAGTTTATGGACGAGCTGCTGAGGAATGATTGTGTTGAATGCTGAGCTGAAGTCTATGAACAGCATTCTGACATAAGAGTTTTTTGTCTCCAGGTGGGTGAGGGCTGAGTGGAGGGCAGTGGGGATGGCGTCATCGGTCGAACGGTTGGACTGATATGCAAACTGGAAAGGGTCCAGGGTGGGGGGGAGGGCAGATTTGATATGTCGCATGACTAGCCGCTCGAAGCACTTCATCAGGATGGGAGTGAATGCGACAGGTCAGTAGTCATCGAAGCAGGAGGGAGACAGCTTCTTCGGGACCGGGATGATGGTGGTGGCTTTGAGGCACGCGGGGACAACAGCCTGGCTCAATGAGATGTTGAAGATGTCTGTAAAGACATCTGTGAGCTCCTCAGCACAGTCTCTCAGGACACGACCAGGAATGTTATCAGGACCCGGGGCTTTCTGTACATTTGTCATCCTCAGAGCTCTCCTCACGCTGTCTGGGGACAGCATCAACACCTGGTCGCTGGGAGGTGGTGGGGTCTTCTGTGCCATGGTGCTATTGTCTGCCTCAAAGCGAGCGAAGAAGTCGTTCAACTGATTCAGCAGAGACGTGGAGTAGTCACAGGTCAGCGGCAAGGGCTTGTAATCTGTGATGGTCTGAATCCCCCGCCACAGGTTACATAACATTAATGGCATTTAGCAGACACTCTTATCCAGAGCAATATACAACATGCCCAGAGCAGCCTGGGGAGCAGTTGGGGGTTAGGTGCCTTGCTCAAGGGCACTTCAGCCATTCCTACTGGTCCAGTGAATCAAACCAGCAACCTATTGGTCCCAAAGCAGCTTCTCTAACCATTAGGCCATGGCTTCCCCATAGTGTGCTATTCAGGTATTTTCTGACCTGTATGCATAATTTTGAGCCTGTGTTTATTTCAGAAGACCTAAAATAAAAAATGTGTGCACCATTTATTTTCCCTGTTCAAGATGTATGTTGTACAATCATTCTGCTACAGAAAAAAAGAAAAAAAATGCAAGCCCAATACTACCATGACATTCATGGTTGTGGAGGTAAATGTCTGACCACAACTGTATATGTATAGTGCAAATAGTTTTTAATTGATTAATTTAATCAGATTTACTTCTTGCAACAAATGAAACTGAAATAGTAACCATATCCTTGTGATAGCAATGGTTGTCATTCTAAGCTGTAGGCAGAAACTGTGGAACAATGTAAGTGGAAAATTAATTATAAATGTGTTCATTCAATTAATTAGTTAATTGAGTAATAGGCCCTGGCCTCCCGCTGGGGTGACACATCTCATCAGCACTGAGGAGTTTCATGCAGTTGTAAATTAGTGAAAAAATAGATAATACACCAAATGTCAAAGCTGTCAAATTACATGCACCCCCCACACACACATACAAATGTCAAATGTCACACAAGTTGTCTCACAATACACACCACTCGTAAAGTTGTGACATTTTGTGAATCACTGAAGCCCAAAATTAGCTGTGAACTTCAATCTTCTTTTAAATATAAAATAAATAAATACCGGTCTAAAATGTATGTGTCACTCTTTCACTCATTAAGCACTAAGGCTATGATACTTGGATTGCTACTGATGAACAACATGCTGAGTTTAGTTGCATTAATTAACCATGTTACAGACAGTTTTCTGCCAAAAACCTTGACAAATTTTATTATTATTATCATTATTATTATGGGCAGCACGGTGGTGTAGTGGTTAGCACTGTCGCCTCACAGCAAGAAGGTCCGGGTTCGAGCCCCGTGGCCGACGAGGGCCTTTCTGTACAGAGTTGGCATGTTCTCCCCATGTCCGCGTGGGTTTCCTCCGGGTACTCCGGTTTCCCCCACAGTCCAAAGACATGCAGGTTAGGTTAACTGGTGACTCTAAATTGACCGTAGGTGTGAGTGTGAATGGTTGTCTGTGTCTATGTGTCAGCCCTGTGATGACCTGGCGACTTGTCCAGGGTGTACCCTGCCTTTCACCCGTAGTCAGCTGGGATAGGCTCCAACTTGCCTGTGACCCTGTAGAACAGGATAAAGTGGCTAGAGATAATGAGATGAGATGAGATTATTATTATTTAGGACCATTTTTAAAAATGTATTAAACTACTGTAGATAGAGACTGTGACTGAAGTCACAGTAATTTGTGCTAGCTGACCTTTCTCAATTGAAGGTCAAGTTGAAGGTCATTTTGCTTAACAAAAATAAATAAATAAATAAATAAATAAGAAAAAAATCATGAAAATTGACAGAGTTATAAATGATTGAAAAAAAAGCCCGTTTTTCATGGATCATTCCAGTTCAGTGATCCAGATCAGCACCAAAAGTCATGACAAATTAATTCAGCCCAGATGTATTCTTCATGTGAAATTTGGTGATGATTGGTTGAAAACTGTGGGAGAAATAACAATGTTGCTGTTAATAATAATAATAATAATAATAATAATAATAATAACAACAACTAGATAGATACTGTGACTGAAGTTGCAGTGATTTGTACTAGCTGTTACAAACCGGGACGTCTGGTCGCCGTATCCTATAGATCTGGAATGGTAAGAGATAGAGAATGATGCTAAGTGAGGAAAAAGACATTTTCCATGGATCATTACAGTTCAGTGATCTGGATCAGCACCAAAAGTCATAGCAACTTAATTCAGCCGAGAGGTATTCATGTGGTTCAGCCCAGAGGTATTCTGTGTGATGATTGGTTGAAAACTGAGGGAGAAATAGCATCATTAAAAAATATAATAATAATAATAATAATAATAATAATAATAATAAGAGGAAGAAAGTAGAAAGCTCCTGCATGAGTGCAACAGTTTGCACCAGCGCTGCTAGCACAAATTAATGACAGCAGTATGAACAATATAAAAGCATAAGAATATACTCACTGAGCACTTTATTAGGAACACTTGCATGTCTACACATTCATGCAACTGTCTAATCAGTCAATTGTATGGCAGCAGTGCAATACAGAAAATAATGCAGATGTGGGCTAGCAGATTTGGTGATGCTTACATCAATCTCTGGGGGTGGTGGGGGTTAATGTGATCTCAGTGATTTTGACCGTGGCAAGATGGGCTGCTTTGTGTATTTTTATAACTGCTGATCTCCTGGTATTTTCACACACAACAGTCTCTAACCATTACACAGAATGGTGCAATTAAGAAAAAGCATCCAGTGAGCAGCATTTCTGTTGACAGAAATGCCTTGTTGATGGGAGTGGTCAGTGGAGAATGGCCAGACTGGTTCAGGCTGATAGAAAGGCTACAGTAACATAGACAATCACTCTGTGCAATTGTGGCGAGTAGAACAGCATCTCAGAATGGATGATATGTTGAACCTTGAGGTAGAAAAAGATAAAAGAAGATGACCACATGGTATTCTACTTCTGTCTGCCAGGAACAGAAAGCTGAGGCTGCAGTAGGCACAGGTTCACCAGAACTGGACAGCCAAAGAATGTAAAAACATTGCCTGGTCTGATGGATGTTTATTTCTGATGAGGTATGGTAGGGTCAGGAATTATTATATTTTGTGCTGTTTGTGATAACCAGTGTTCAGACTTGAACTGGGGAACCCAGGGCTGTGACATGTGAATGGTATCACTGCATGGCACAATCTTGTTCCACTCCTCTGTAAATAATTTCCTTAATCTCATATCCATAACCCTATGGATTGTGCCTGTGAAGGTTCTCAGTCATCCAGGTCATCGTAATCCATCCATCCATCCATCCATCCATCCATCCATCCATCTGTGATCTTCAGCCGCTTATCCTGTGAAGGGTCGCAAGCAGTCACCGTAATCCATGTGTGTGAAAGAAGGCAGGATGGCTGAGAGGGCCAACGACCCATGTGACTTCAATGACTCTCCTTATGCAAGGCTGACACTTGCATGATTCCGTGGCACGCATTGGCACGACTCGAGTCGTGCCAGTGCGCAAACTAGTCGTAAACTGGCGTGAAGTGTGCGTAAACCCGTCGTGACTGTGTGCCATGTCGGGACGAGAATTTTGAAATGTTCAAAATTTTGGTCACGACAAAATTTCGCGACCGGGTCGTGAACTATGCGCAAACTGTTCGTGATCTCGTCGTGAACTCGTCGGGACGATGCGGGAGGATGCGTGCCAGTGCGTGGAAGTGCGCGCCATGCCACGACTGTCACGAACTGCCACGAATAGTTCACGAACAGCTCACGTCGAGTTCACGAGTAGTTCACGACATGTTGACGAATTAGTGCGCGTCGCAGCGTGGCCGTGCCTTCCCACTGACACGGTCACGCATTTCTTTTCAGTGTTTTAATTTTTTTCTTGCTTTTTTCTTTAATGTCTTTTATTTTCTATTCCTTCATGACTTTTTTTGGGGGGGGAGTTTCGTTTCTTTTATTTCAAAAATGGAACAACTGTGGATGAAGCTCATGAAGCTACTACCATTCTTTCTTGCCAAGGGACAGCACCAGCAGGGGACATGTAGTAATGTGACAGGTAGTCTCGCTGATCCTTTGCATCCTTCTGGGTATGATGGCCGGTTAGAGGCAGCAGCCCCTGCAGGTGTCGGTCAGTCCTCCATCCACCAGGGATCAGATCATGTGTGTCCAGATCTTCGCGGTCCACTTCTGAAATTGCGTGTGGGTATCTGATGAGGATGAGGTTGTGCATGACACAGGCGCACATGGTGATCAGGTTGATGGTGTCGGGGTGCTGATGCATCATCGTCAAGAAGCAACGGAACCTTTGACACAAAATTCCAAAGGCATTCTCCACGACACGTCGGGCATGAGACAACCTGTAGCTGTATATGCGTCCTCGTAGGACCTGTGACCGATGGGAGAACGGTTTCATCATCCAGGTTCGGAGAGCAAAGGCGTCATCCCCTACGAAGTGATAGGGCACTGGCTGGTCATCATTAGGGAGTGGTTCTGGTTGAGGCACTCCAGCTCTGTTCTCTTCTACAGCATCAAGCAGGGAACAGTTACTCCATGTTCCTCCATCCGACGCACCACCCTCTGCCCCAACATCCACATAGAGGAACTTGTAGGCAGCATCTGCCACTGCCATCAGTACAATGCTGTGGAAGCCCTTGTAGTTGTAGTAGTAAGAGCCAGCATTGGGTGGCTTCTTCATGGCGATGTGCTTGCCGTCCACAGCCCCCAGACAGTTGTGGTAGTTCCATCTGGAGCTGAACCTGGCAGCAACTTCCTTCCACTCCTCTTCAGTTTTGGGGCAGCGCAGCACTTCGTCCTTGTAGACTGCGATGATGGCTTTACACACCTCAGGTATGAACTTGCAGATGGTACTTGCTTCAACCCTGAAGCTGTACTGCAGACTTGGATAGGAATTTCCAGTGGCTAGGAAGCGGAGGGTGGCAGCCAGCTTGAGTCCAACTTGAAGCAGTTCCCTCATGAAGGTGGACTGCTTCTGGAGGTGAGGGGTTAACTTCTCAACCATCTCTTGGAACAGGTCAGGTGTGATTCTGAGGTAATTTTTGTAGCCCCTTTGATCTTCCTTGTGGAGTTCAGTCAGTAGACTGTCATACTGTCCAAACTCATGCCTTCTGGTCAACCATTCCCGGACCCACACTTTCCTTTGTGTCTTTCTTCGAGGTGGGGTTGCCTTTTCTTGCTCTTCTGCCTCTTCCAGCCTTTTCTGCTGCTCTTCAACAATGGCTAGAGCAGCTGCCAGGTATAGGCATCTCTTCTCTGCAATGATTGTGTCTCTGGTATTCAGCATGTTGTCTCTTCCACAGCCAATTCAAAAATGACCAGGGGTTGGGGAGGCCCCCTTTTTATATGGCGTGCCCAAGTCGGCACGACACCGTCCGAATTGTGCAAACTCGTCGTGCCAATGCGGGAAGTGCGTAAACTATGCGCAAACTATGCATGAACTCATCGTGCCAGTTTGTGAATGTGGACGGGCACGCATTCGTGAACTCGTCGTGAACTATGCGTGAACTAGTCATGAACAGTGCGGGAGCCTCCCAGTTCGTGCCCCAAAATGGCACGACTTGCCACGACAAAATCGTGGCCAAAAGTCGTGCAAGTGTCAGCCTTGCATTAGGGTTGTATTTGGTCCACTAGGATAAATATCTGAAACTCCCCACTCATCAGACAGAACTGAAGAAACCTTTCGGATGAGAGGTGAAACATCTTCAAGGAATTCAAGCAAGTCCATTTGCCTTCTTTAACCCTATGGATTATCGATAACAACTCAGCACTGGAACCAGACACTAGTGCCTACAGACCACTCACCTATATGGGAGAATATCTTCAGACCCCCTCTTCACTCCATCATACTGGCAAATGTACATTCCCCTCAGAACAAAATGGACTTACTGCAAGCCAAATGTCAGGTTGAGAAGGCTTTCAGTGACATCTCCATTATAGCCCTGACTGAAACCTAGCTCGATGAGACCATCCCAGACATGGAGGGTAGTCTTGATCTCTTTTACAGCATAAAAGCTGACAGGATTAGATAACTGGGCAAAGAAATGGGTGATGGGGTCTGCATCTTTATCAACATGATGTGGTGTAATCACTTCAAAATCCACAACATAGCCTGTATATCTGACAGGGAGATGCTGAACCTGTAATTATGCTTCTTCTATCTACCAAGGAATTTCCCCAAAGTGGTCATCAGTTGTGTTTGCACCCCACCCAGCACTAATGACAGGATGACAGTGGAGATAACAGGCAAGAGTGCCATGGAACCTCCCCATCCTCTATTCCGTTTTACATTACATTACATTACAGGCATTTAGCAGACACTGTTATCCAGAGCAACATACAACATACCCAGAGCAGCCTGGGGAGCAGTTTGGGGGTTAGGTGCCTTGCTCAAGGGCACTTCAGCCATCCCTGCTGGTCCAGGGAATCAAACTGGCAACCTTTTGGTCTTAAAGTTGCTTCACTAACCATTAGGCGATGGCTTCCCATCTTCAAGGAACCCTACAGGACAGCCTCAATTCCCACCCTCTAGAAAACTTCCAGCATTATACTGGTACCCAAGAAATCCTACCCTTCTGAACCCAACCACTACTGGCCTGTCGCACTCACCTCAAAAACGATGGCCCACCTGTGAAAACTGATCCTGTGCACCATCCTACCAACTGTCAGATCACAGGTGGACCCATATCAGATTGTATACAGGGCCAAGTGGGGGACAGAGGATGCTGTGGCATGCCTCCTTTGCTCCCTCCTCCAACATCTGGAATTACCTGATAACTTCACTTCAGTCCTCTTCATCAACTTCAGCTCTGCCTTCAACACAATTCAACACCACCAGATAATCAAGAAACTCCACCACCAACATCCCTCCTCTCCTCATACACTGGGTCCATGACCTCCTCAGCAACAGACCAAAGGCTATAAGAATAGCTACAGCAATGTCATTGATCATCATCACCAGCACTGGAGCCACTCTGGGGTGTGTTCTCATTCCCTTTCTTGACACACTCTACACAAATGACTCCATCAGCCCCTCATCCTATGAGGGGCTGATGGATGCTATGAATGCTCTGATGACGCTTCCATACTGGGACTACTTAATGACAATAACTCCATCACAGCCCATCAATACACCATTTCTCATTTCACACAGTGGTGCACAGATAACTACCACCATTTTAATGTGGAAAAGACAAAGGAACTGTTCATTAACATACCAAACACACCTCTCACTGGATTGAACCCTGTCTCCATCCACAGCAAGAAAGTAACAGGTTAACAACTTTAAATACAACCCCAAATCAGAAAAAGCTGGGACAGCATGTTGAAATTGAAATTAAAACTGGAAAGAATAATTTGTAAATAATTGTTGATCTGTATTACAAAAAAAGCACATTTTTGATGTTTTATCTCATTTTCCCCCCAAAATAAACACATTTAAATTTTGATCATTGCAACATAAAGAAGCATTCTTAAAAAAAAAAAAAAAAAATTACCAGTTTTTAATATTGACATTCCTTCTCACAGCACTAGATGTTTATGGACTGAAGACTCCAAGTAATGTAATGTTTCAGGTGTTATTTTGTCCCCTTCTTCCTGCAAACAGGTCTTAAGATGTGCAACAGTACAGGGTCGTCATTGTCATATTTTTCATTTCAAAATTTACCACACATTCTCTATTGGGGACAGAGCAGACAGGGACCCTCTTCTTCCACAGCCATGCCGTTGTAATGTGTGCAGAATGTGGTTTTCCATTGTCTTGCTGAAATCTCCCTGGAAAAGATGTCATCTTGAAGGCAGCATATGTTGCTCCAAAATCTCAATGGACTTTTCGGCATTAATGCTCCATCACAGAAGTGTAAGTTACCTTTGCCAAGGGCACTGACACAACCTCATACCATGACAGACCCTGGCTTTTGGACTTATTGCTGGTAACAATCTGCTGGTCCATTTGATCTTTGGTCCAGAACACACAGCATCCATTTCTTCCAAAAAGGACCTGAAATACTGACTCATCTGAACACAATACATGTTTCCACTGTGTCATGGTCCATCCCAGATGCCTCCGAGCCCAGAAAAGGCAACTGCACGTCTGGACATAGTTAACATAAGGCTCACTTTTTGCACAGTACATATTTATCTGTCATTTGTGGATGTAACTCTGTATTATAGTGCTTGGCAAAGGTCTCATCTCATCTCATCTCATTATCTCTAGCCGCTTTATCCTGTTCTACAGGGTCGCAGGCAAGCTGGAGCCTATCCCAGCTGACTATGGGCGAAAGGCGGGGTACACCCTGGACAAGTCGCCAGGTCATCACAGGGCTGACACATAGACACAGACAACCATTCACACTCACATTCACACCTACGGTCAATTTAGAGTCACCAGTTAACCTAACCTGCATGTCTTTGGACTGTGGGGGAAACCGGAGCACCCGGAGGAAACCCACGCGGACACAGGGAGAACATGCAAACTCCGCACAGAAAGGCCCTCGCCGGCCACGGGGCTCGAACCCGGACCTTCTTGCTGTGAGGCGACAGCACTAACCACTACACCACCGTGCCGCCCGCTTGACAAAGGTTTGCCAAAATAATCCCAAGCCCATGTGGTTATATCAGCTATAGATGAATGACAGTTCTTGATGCAGTGCTGTGTGAGGAATCAGAGATCACGGGTGTTCACCTTAGGCTTATGACCTTGCCCTTATGCATGGAAATTCCTCCAGATTCCTTGAATTGCTGAATAATATTATGTACAGTAGAGGGTGAAATATACAAATCCCTTCCAATCGTTCTGTGAGGAACATTGATATGAAATTAGGGCTGCTCGATATTGGAAAAAATCAATATCACGATTTTTTCAGTAAATATCGATATCGCGATTTTTAAAACGATATTTATACACCTTTTTTTAAAGCCCTGATCATCAACACCTGAGGCACCGGGCCACATTTTTATAGTACAGGCCTCATAGGCTACCTGTCAACCCTTCCCGTTGTACCCTGAAATGCCTTTTACTTAAACTATTTACTGTGTAAGCGCGTACTTTGCATAGGTCCTATAGCCTGCACAAGGCTCACGTTCTCCTCACTCAACATTTCCGATCACAGAGGATGGAGCCAGCGCTGGTATTACCAGTGATTACTGCGTAACGTCCACACTGGCTCGTAGCCAGCCAAGGATAAAATCTCTCTCTCACACACACACACACACACACACACACACTACAACGTAAGCTTGTGTGTTGTTAAGACACCAACATTAAACACGCACACACACGGACTGGCCATTGGGAGTAGCGGGAGTTTGTGGGCCGGCGGAGAAAAAAAAAAAAAAAAAAAAAAGTTGCGCGCTGGCCTTTAATATGATAAGCAATGTTAACAGTTTCTTAAAGAAACTGTTAACATTGCTTATCATATTAAAGGCCAGCGCGCAACTGTAATAAGCAATGTTAACTGTTTCTTTAAGAAACTGTTAACATTGCTTATCATATTAAAGGCCAGCGCGCAACTGTTTTTTTGTTTTTTTCTCCGCCGGCCCACACTGAACCACCGGGAAAACTCCCGCTGCTCCCGATGGCCAGTCCGTGTGTGAACATGCACAATATAGAGACAAGTCCTTAAGAATTAACATACATGAAAATAGCTCAGCGGCATGTAAACATTCCCTGAAAGTGTAGGTGGCACTGCGGCTAGATGCTACGTGAAATGGCACAAGGCAAACACCATGCGTCGCTCAGTCAACAGACAAAATCCACGAACCCAGTAGTCCTCCTACTACTGTGGGTTAGTGTTCTGTGGCCAAAAACACCCTATGCACAGTCATTCCAAAACATCCCCACTAGCTGCAGGTTATGTCTCAAATACAGATATGCGTTGTGGATTAAGCGATCTATTTTCAAGCATCAGGCTTCTCTTCCTTCATCTTCCAAATGTGGACTCTGCTATCTTTTTGGCATGTCAGCATTGAAATACCATTTGCAGAGATATTTCACTCGCCATTAAGAAAAGTAAAAGCAACACATGATTAGGGCTACATGATTAGCAGGGGGACACCGTTTTAAGCGCACGGAATTTTAAAAACAATGTAATTACATCTGAGTCCGTCTACATCGCGCAATAAACCCGTCCTTAGCAGAACCTACTTCAAAGCATGATGCTAGCTGCAGACGCACAAGTCAAAATCAAATGAACCCAAGTAAACATGCCGCGGCGGGCAACATTAATAACCAAATTGCCTTACCTTAAAACGCTGCCTTGACCACAGGACGACTCGCAATTATTCCACTTAAATCCACACGGTTTAACACATCTAACACAGCTAGCAAGCTGGATATGTGCTAATATTGTTGTGCTTGTTTTCTTCCGTAGATGCCATTTTTACATTACCCAGTCCCACATCCAAAAATATGACGTAAATATATGTTAATTGTATTATTATAACTATTAGCAAGCAAATCAAACAACATATTAAGAAATCAATATATCAAATCACCCGACACGTATGAAAACAGAAGAACTGATTTTTTACTGTTGCGGAGATATCGCGGGAGTAGAATGGATGACGTATGCAAGGCTACGGTGTGCCTTAGGGGACAGAAGGGTTCGTTTTACCTTACTGTCACGTCAATGTTATTGTTGTTTTATTGCCATTGTAGAAATATTGTGCACGTCCCTTTCGACAAATGACAAAAAATCGTTTCATATCGATATTATGAATTTTGATATCGTTTGACACCAATATCGATATCGCGATAAAAATACGATATATTGCACAGCTCTATATGAAATATTTCAAAAATTCTCACATACTTGTTGACAAACTGGAGATACTCAGCCCATTTTTGCTCCTCAAAGACTAGGTCTTTCCTGGATACTGATTTTGTACCAAATCTTGATTACAATCACCTGTTGATATCACCTGTTGCAAATCACATCATTATTTACTTGTTTTACCTCATTACTAGTCCTAAATTGCAAAAAGTTGGGGCAGGAGCAATGTGTTGTAGACTTGAAATGCAGGAATGGATGTGTATTAAAACATGAAATTTCTTGGGTTCCTACTGTCTCCATTGAAATACAAGTCAATGTAAATTTAGAAATCACTGCTTTCGGGTTTTTTTTAGTTTAGTTTATTTGCATTTTCCATACCCTCCCAACTTTTTCTTATTTGGGTTTGTATCTTGGACCCACTTTAGACAATAAACAAAGCTTTGATGAACATATTGCTGATATCCATCAGCAATCTCATCAAATACTTCACATCATCTGCAAACTTGGAACACTTTCTGCTTCCTCACACCTCCTGTTGTTCATTTACAAATGTACAACCCCATTAAAAATGGACTCTGTAAAATGTAAATAAAAACAGAAGACAATGATTTGCAAATGCTTTTTTCAAAACCTGTATTTAAATAAATACAATGGCAAGATATTTAATGTTCAACTGATAAACTACACATATTTTAAAATATACACTCATTCTGAATTTAATGCCTGCAAAACATTCCCAAAAATTTGGCACAGGGGCCACAAAAAACAGGGAAAGTTGTGGAATGCTAGGGGGGAAAAAAAAGCCTGTTTGGAACATTTTACAGGTTAACAGATTAATTGATAAGAGATGATAGTATCATGATTGCATATGAAAAGGGACATCCCCAAAAGGCTTAGTTGTTCACAAGCAAGAACGCGGCAAGGTTCACCACTTTAAGAACAGCATTTCTCAATGTACAATTGCAAAGAATTTAGGGATTTCACCATCTACAATCAATAATAATAATAATAATAATAATAATAATAATAATAACAACAACAACAACAACAAGTTAAATTTATATAGCGCCTTTCAAGAAACCCAAGAACGCTTTACAATTATAGACAAAGAAAAATAAATAAATAAAAATAAAAAAATAATAATAAATAATAATAATAATAATAATAAAAAAAAGTAAAAAGTCCACCAAGTAGGGGTCAGGATGTAATTCCCGTGGTGTAGCAGCCACAGTCCCACCAAAAGGCACACGAAAACGAGTCCCACATCTCCAGCACCGCCGCCAACAACATCGCTCTAACACCACGCCATGGATCCACAAAGCGAGCAGAGAAGCTCCGCCACGCAGAGCGCTGGTGTGTCCCAAACCGCCTGCACAGCCGCTGCAACGCCACCGAGCAACATCGCTCAGAACATCACGCCAAGCACTAAAGCACAGAGTGCTGGACAACCACGATGTAAAATGAGCAACAGGCTCACTGCAGTCCACAGCTGGGAGCGCAGGCATCACCCATGGCAAACCAAGGCCTGGAGGGAACCGACGCCCAAAACTGGGTCTGGAGCTACACCACAACCGACAGAGAAAAACACTCAAACAAACATCAAACTACACAAACACACAGAAAAAAAAAAATACATAAAAAAAAAGAAAATAGAAAAAGAAAGAAAATAAAAATAAAATAAAAAAAAAAGCTCTGGTGAGAAGCGGCAGCCAGAACGCGCATGACGTACTCTCAACCGGAAACGGAAATGAAAAAAAAAATATATCATCAAAAGATTAAGAAAATCCAAAGAAATCTCTGCATGTAAGGGGCAAGGCCAAAAACCAAGATTTAACACTCATGACTTCCAAACCCTCAAGCGTTAAAACTTCAAGAACTGACTGCATTAAAAACTGACATGATTGTATGAAGGACATTAGTGCATGGATTCAGGAACACCTCAAAAACCATTGCCAGTGAACACATTTCATTGCTGCATCTGCAAATGCAAAGTGAAAGCCAAATTTCAACAACATTCAGAAATGCTGCCAAATTCTCTGGGCATGAGGTCATCTGAGATGGACTTGCACAAAGTAGTAAAGTGTGCTATGGCTTGACAAGTCCACACTTTGAATTGTTTTTTGGGAATCAAGCATGCTGTGCAAAAGAGGGAAAGAACCATGCAGATTGTTACCAGCACAAAGGGCCAAATTGTGATGGCTAAATGACTGGGTCTGAGTATCTCCAAAATGGCACATCTTGCGGGGTGTTTCCAGTATGCAATGGTTAGTACTTACCAAAAGTGATCCAAGGAAGGACAACCAGTGAACCGGTGACAGGGTCATGGGTGTTGAAGGTTCACTGATTCACATGGGCCATGAAGGCTCGCCCATATGGTCCAATCCCACAAAAGAGCTACTGTAGCACAAACTGCTGAAAAAGTTAATAATGGCTAAAACAGAAGGGTGTCATCATTAACTTTTTGAGCAGTCTGGGGTACAATAGCTTTTCTATGGGATTGGACCTTATGCCAACCATCACAATTTGACCCTTGTCAAAGTCAATCAGATCCTTATGCTTGCCCATTTTTCCTGCTCCAACAAATCAACTTCAAGAACTGACTGTTCTCTTGCTCTATGGTTAGCGCTGTCGCCTCACAGCAAGGAGGTCCGGGTTCGAGCCCCGTGGCTGGCGAGGGCCTTTCTGTGGGTAGTTTGCATGTTCTCCCCGTGTCAGCGTGGGTTTCCTCCGGGTGCTCCGGTTTCCCCCACAGTCAAAAGACATGCAGATTAGGTTAACTGGTGACTCTAAATTGACTGTAGGTGTGAATGTGAGTGTGAATGGTTGTCTGTGTCTATGTGTCAGCCCTGTGATGACCTAGCGACTTGTCCAGGGTGTACCCTGCCTTTCACCCGTAGTCAGCTGGGATAGGCTCCAGCTTGCCTGCGACCCTGTAGAACAGGATAAAGCGGCTAGAGATAATGAGATTATTATTTTTTTATATATATATATATATATATATATATATATATATATATATATATACACACACACACACACAAGATGTCAGGAGAGTATATAAAGGCGCTGCATCAACTACAGAGTGAATATGCTCATTGAGATGCTTGTTCTGACTTGCTATCCCGTATGCCAGAAGATACCAGCTTGGATGACACCCTCCCCTAATTGGGATGCCACGGTGCTGCTTCTCGATGCCCTCAGAGGAGAGCCAGCCATGTGCTCCCAGTCTTACACCCCTGCACCTTCCAGCAAGACTTTTTCACCCAGACCTTCACTCAGTTCACCAGCACAGTCCCACAATCATCTTTGAAAATAAAAAGAGCACTTTTTCTCCTCACAAATCTGGCTCTGTGTCTTATCCCACCATATATATATATATATATATATATATATATATATATATATATATATATATATATATATATATATATATATACATATACACACACACACATACACTCTTCTTTAATAAATCTTGTGACTGGGTCAACCAAACTGGGCCTATCCCAGGTTGGTAAAAACACTTGGGGGCATGCTATTATAGGAAACTAATCAATGCGGGATCAAGTTTGAAGTGGACTCATGGTTAAGTTGATTATTTTCCTTTTACAGCATGCCCCACAGTGTTTTCCATTTGCAGTACAGCATTACCAATGATTACGATTTTGAATTTATTTACGAATGGCTCCTGCCTTACCTGCTATGATTGAAAATGAATGAAAATCAAGAAATCAGCAGGAATTCTTCATCACGTGAGTGCTAAAAACTGGGTGATGTATACACATTGGTGAAATTATATTCCAGGTACATTTGAAGTGTATTATATCGAGAGAATAGTTCTAATCCCAAGTCAAATCCAGAACACATTGGATATTAAGATAACAGATGCGTGTTCCTTTGTTTTATGAAGATAATCCATCATGACCTATATAACAAGCATTACCTATATTACATTGTCCAAATGGGTGAGTCTGTTACTAATTAAACCAGTGCATGAAAGGAAGCTTAACTGCTCCACGCTGATGCCAAGAGCAAGGATTTAATTAGGGCTTTTACAGGAAACCACATCTGTACCATTACCATCATTAACAAATGCATAGCCTGAGTCCAGAAGAGCAAAGTTTTTTTTATTTTTTTATTTATTTATTAACCCTAACCCTGTGAAAGCTACGAGTCTTGCTGTGATGGATTAAACCCTTTTTCACAGCTTCACTTCATTATTCAGTCAAGCTATTCTGAACCATGAGTAACAAAACCACCACAGTGGAATAAAGTCCTTCTCCTTGAAGGCTGTCGGCTTTTTTTACTCACAGATAAGGTTTATATAGTTAATGTTTACACACTAGTAATGGATATAAGCAAGGATGTGTGTATTTATTGAACAGTTGTGCTTCAAACACATTTTTGTCCAATCCAGTTTGCTCAATTACTAGAGTTGAGCCAGATACTCGGCTGAAACGAGTATCCGGTATGGATAAAGCACTTTTGCCGAGTACGAGTATTATACGAGTAATACGAGTCAATATCTGTGCTCGGACTGAATGAAAATCCTCACACAGCGTCACAGCGCCCCTCCCCTACACACACCGCTCTGCTCACTCACACAGAGAACAGCGCTCTGTCTCTCCCTCAGTCACTCAGGTTCGCGGCTCTTTTCCGTTAACGTTTCGGGTATCTTCAGCTTCAAGTTTGTTTTTATTTCAGTTTGTACTTACTTATAACCAGTAGAGTTCTGGTAAACGTGGGTTCGTTCAGACGTGGTGCTTGGTAGAAAGCGACTCGCATTGCGTCTCTGCCTGTTGGAGATTTTTTTTTCTTTTTTTAACCGTCAGTTAAAAACAGTGTTTTTGACTTCATGCACTGAGTGTCTGACACTTTCTTGCTGTAATTCATGTAAAAATAAAAGGTAGTAGTGGTATAAGTATTACAAATTAAGCTACACACACTCCCTCTGCCGGTCGTCAGAGGTTTTTTTTTTTTAAGCCGTCAGTTGGCTCTAACCAGTTTTATTTTACTTCACACACTGAGTGTCTGACACTTTCTAGGTAGTAGTGGTATAAATTACAAATTAAGCTACACACACACACACACACACACACCCTCTCTCATGATCAGTGATACAGAATAATGAGTGATATAGAGAGTACTTCAGCTGACACTGAACCACCAGTCAAAGTTTGCTTAACCTTGCAGGAGAGTGAGGGTCAAATCAGTGACAATGAAAACAGTGGCAGTAGCACCCACCTTCCCCCACTGAGACCAATATTGCATCTGGTGATGGAGGTCCTCCTCCACCAAAGACCAAGAGGACTTCTACAGTATGGGACTCTTTCACTGTTTCTGAAAATGATCCCTCCAAAGCCATTTGCAAGCTTTGCAAGTCCAAGCTAAGCAGAGGTAAAGATGCAAAACATTACAACACAACATCTCTACATAACCATCTGCTATATGCCCATCACATTAGAAAGCCCACTGTATCAGCCACCTCCTCTCCTCTTCGGGTCACTGGTGTTCAGCTGGGTGCTGCTAAGGGCTCACATTCATCTTCCTCTTCACCAATACTCACTGCATTTGCAGCAAAGCAGCCATTCTCAGCAAACCATCCCCGGTCAAAACAAATTGCAGAGATGATTGTTAAAATGATCTGCACTGATCTTGAACCTTCTCTGTGGTGGAGAGGAGAGGCTTCAAGACACTTGTTGGCTTTTTAGAGCCCAAGTATAAGATCCCATCGAGGCACTATTTCAGTCGAACTGTAGTGCCTGAGCTGTATGAGGCAATGAGAGGGGAGTTGGTCCAGTCACTTAAGGCAGCTGAAGGTGTCATCAACCTCACTACAGATCTCTGGACCAGCAATCACAACGCACATGCATATCTCTGTCTCACTGGGCACTGGTTTGAACGTGTAGGGGAAGCTTCAGTACAGAGGAAGCAGGGCTACTAAATGTTGTTGTGCTGGACATTGAGCACACAAACATCATTCTGTGCTGCCTTAAGGAAAAGATGAGTGGGAAGAGTCTGTTGGTCAGTCTGTCACAATACGGTTTGTTGTTTCAGACAATGCAGCCAACATGGTGAAAGCTTTGACTGAATATGGGCACATCCGTTGCATGTCCCATACACTTCACTTGGTGGTGATCAAAGCACTGGAGAAGGACAGGGTTGTGATATCCCTTCTCTTCAAAGCCAGGATCATATCTGGCCATGTTCATCGCTCAAGCAAAGCCAGCAACAGACTACATGAGCTGCAAACACAGTTGAACCTCCCCCAGCACACGCTCATAACAGATATAAAAACAAGGTGGAACTATACGTTCTACATGCTCCAGCGGCTGGTGGAGCAGTGCAGGGCTGTGCAGATTATGACACAGGAGTTTAACATGGGTAGAGCTCCAACAATCATCTGTCCAAATGAGTGGAGGTTAGCATCAGACATGCTCACTGTTCTTAGTCCTTTTGAGGAGGTCACACAGGCACTCTCAAAACACAGCGCCTCCATCTCTGAGGTCATCCCCCTCCTGCATGGCCTGTGCTCCATCATCAGGTCACTGCATGTGGGAGGTCTTGCAGCTGGTGAGGAATCTGAGGATGAATCTGGTCAGTTCATGGCTGGTGATGATGATCAGGATGCCACAGTGGGGCTGGGCCAAGATGTTGCGGCTGAGTCCAGGGAAAAGTTAGGCACAGCAGCAAGGACACTGGCAGCCAATCTGAGCAAAGAACTAGAATGGCATTTCGAACCAATTTTTGCAAACTCCACATTTCTGCTTGCCACTCTCCTTGACCTCAGATATAAGGCCAGCTGTTTTCCAAACAGTGCTGATATGGAGGCACTGAAGAGGACATTACTCCTCAGAATGGAGCTCTGTGACCCTGTGGCTACACCTCCAAGAAACACAGAAGAGACACCTGCCACCAGCAGCACTTCAGTCTTGTCTTTCCTGCAGAAAAAGAAATCGGCTATTCCAATGAGGACACATTTACCATCAGGTGATGTGGAGGCCTACCTGGCAGATGGGGACATCAGCCTTACCGATGACCCAGTGAAATACTGGTCAGGCAAGCTTCAGTGCTGGCCCAATCTTACAGGCTTTGCACTGCAGCTTCTCAGTTGTCCACCTACAAGTGTCCAGTCTGAGCGTGTTTTTAGCACAGTTGGAAATGTGGTCAGTCCACAGCATGCAAACTTAGACCCTAGCCATGTGGAACAACTGGTCTTCATTAAAGTCAATGCAGATCTGAAAAACAGCATCGGACTATTTGATCCGTAGAACACAGTCTCCCCCCCTCTCTCTCTCTCTTACTCACACACACCTGGTGTGGAAATTAAAAAAAATTAAAAAAGAACCAAAAAAAAAAAATCACACTGATCATAAAAAAAGTTAAAAAAGAAAGTTATGTTGAGTATGAAAACTCTTGTTCATTACATTTCATTTCATAATTGCAACCGCATGTGTTGTATTCATTGTTGCAAAACCTTGTTCTGTAAATAGTTTGTTTGCTATCGTGATCTGAAGCTCAATGCTGATGCTGTCCTGTAAATAGTTTTCTAATCAGCAATAAATATAACAATTTCTGATCAACCTATATCAATTGCATGCTTAAAATAACATACTGGTTAAAGCCCCGCCCGTTTCAAGACAACCAGACCCACTTCCGGGTTAAAAACCCGCCCACCTCCGGGTTAGGCCCCGCCCACTCCGAGTACGGATACAGATAATTCATATGGTTAACAGATACAGATAATGCTGTACTCACTCATCCCTATCAATTACTGCTTCTCCCTGCAATTCTATTATTTCTGAACATTAAATGGTTCCTCTGTTATTACTCTGAAACAAACAATCTACAACAAAAGTGCATTTCATTCAAAATCAAGTAAAAGAGGTCCAGTTGATTTTGGTGAAGACATTGAGCATATGAATGGATTTTGCTCACATGTGCTGTCAGTGGCTAATAGTTTTTCAAGGACACCATTCAAACATTGATAGCAATTCAGTGCAAATGTGCTCACAGTGTGACCACCTTGAATGCTTTAGAGCAGCGGAAACCACAACATTCCTGGCAAAATTACAATGAAATAGAAAGAAATTCAAATAAAAATAAAGAAATACATAAATAACTGCAGGAATTTAATCAACAGGCTGCTCACAGAGGCTTGCTAATGATGTTGACAATGCACTGTTTGCATCATGTGTAAATGAGTAGTTTTTTCAAAGAATGTACAATTTTAAAATTTGCAGTCTTATTTGTTTATTTATAGACCATGTTGTTTTTCTTCATACAATGTGCTCAAAAGTCATGAATTTTACTTCACCCGCAATGGCATGGCGGTATAGTGGTTAGCACTGTTGCCTTACAGCAGGGGCGGACTTACCATTAGGCAAACCAAGGCGGTTGCCTAGGGCCCCCAAAATTTGGGGGCCCCTAACAGTCAGCCCCGTCACGGTAAACACCAAACAATATATATGTAATCTTAATTTGTCTCTGATATTAAGTAGCCAATGATATAAATGGAAAAACACACCAAAATAGCATCAGAATATCAAATTCATGTGTATATAGTATTTGTCCCAGCACACACACACACCCTGGTTGTTTTACATTGGACTAGTCCATGATCTGACGACGTAGACAGGTGCGCGATGGAAATTCAAACCAAAGCAGAGGGAACTGTAAACAAGATGAAGCGCAGTTATGAGAGTGGTTGCACTAAACGAAAAAAAGGGCACAAAGCAAAAAGAATGCAGCTGCACTTCTGAAACTAACTACATTTTTCAAACCGCCTGAGTCTGCTACAGCCTCAACCTCCGCTGTTGACTCTGTTGAGGAATGTGTTCGTGTGGAGGAGGTAGAAGAGGTGGAAGCTGGGACAGAGGAGACTGTGGTGGATACTGATGACATTGACGAAGAAGATGACGACGATTTGGTGGTGAGTAGGCCATAACAGTCATTTACCAGCAGCAATCAAGGTGGAGACAATGTCATATTAAGCAATGATCCGGCACTGTGGCCAGCAACGTTGTCAGACTCAGAGAGGTGTTCAATTGTCCAAAAAGGTCCAGTACAAATACGAGGAGTAGATTTTCCCAAAAACAAAGATGGGAGACAATTTACAGTCATGAACTACTACATAAACATGAAGAAAAAAATACAGCGGACCTGGATGGTGTGTAGTCAGACAAACAACTGTGTCGTATGCTTTTGTTGCCGGCTGTTTGGAGTGTTTAACAAGCGGTTCAATGCGGAGGGAACGAATGATTGGAAGAATTTAGCAGCCCAGCTAAAAGACCATTAGAAGTCCGCTGATCACGTTGCCAATATGACTATTTCATATATCCTTGTTTTATTAAAATATGGAGATTGACTATCTCTCTCTACTGTCTCTTCTTCTGTTGTTTGCCTTGTCGCTCTCTCTCTTTCTGGTTTGATCTGAGCAATAAACACTGTCAGAATTTTGGCAAATGCTGGAGTAATCTCAAACCTGTTTCACTGTGGAGCTTATTTGGGGCACATTGTTAGTGGCAGTTTGCTATCTTTTTTTCTGAATTTACTGCAAGGAGATATGGCATGTACCAAGTAGGGATGACCATTATTCTGTATGTGTGTTTCAAGACTGACTTTTGAGGGCCCCATGTCTGTATTTCGCCTAGGGCCCCAAAATGGCTAGAACCGCCCCTGCCTTACAGCAAGAAGGTTCTGCGTTCGAGCCCAGTGGCCGGTGGGGGCCTTTCTGTGTGGAGTTTGCATGTTCTCCCCATGTCTGCATGTGTTTCCTCTGGGTGCTCCAGTTTCCCTCACAGTCCAAAGACATGCAGTTAGGTTAATGTGGGGTAGCCTTGGGCTGAAGCACAGGAGATACGCAGAGCCTTTATTTTTAAATAAATTTCTGAGTGGATAGTATCTCCATCCTTGTCTCTTGTATGCTCCATAAATGGGAATAAAAAAATATATTTTTTTGAGAGTTAAAATCATATGCAAATTTGGCATTTGAGCTGCCCCGCTGAGCCAGCCAGCCCTGAGTGCATGACGTCACTGTGGTAACTGGTTTTAAGGCCGAGGCCTTTGACAGCTATAGACTAAAGTCATATAAATAAAAATGTATGTAGGGGAGAGCGGGGTAAGATGAGCCAGGGGGTAAGATGAGCCACCCCCTGTTTCTAAGAAACAGTAAACAAATGTGACCATGTGACCACATTCAAAGGGGGCCGGGACCATTTACTTACACTTGTGGAGAGGAGCACCACATGTCAAACTAGGTGAGGGACATATTTATAAAAATGTGTTTTTGTGCTTTCTAAGTCAATTCCATGTTTGTCCACAGTGAAGATGATTTAGAGAAGACAAAAGTAGAATAATATTTAGACACATTAGGGTTAAGTTAGTGGCTTTCTAAGCTATGATATGAATGCTAATAAAAATAATTTTGATTAGCCTAATCCCCTTTATTAGCATTTTTCTACAAAATGGTGGCCATGGGGTAAGATGAGCCATTAGATGTGGGGCAAGTTGAGCCACTGGCTCAACTTACCCCATTGGTGGCTGAGCTTACCCAATATGGATGACACTTAAGTTTTCACATTTACTGGTCATATATGACAACATACATATACATACATCTCATCTCATTATCTCTAGCCGCTTTATCCTTCTACAGGGTCGCAGGCAAGCTGGAGCCTATCCCAGCTGACCACGGGCGAAAGGCGGGGTACACCCTGGACAAGTCGCCAGGTCATCACAGGGCTGACACATAGACACAGACAACCATTCACACTCACATTCACACCTACGGTCAATTTAGAGTCACCAGTTAACCTAACCTGCATGTCTTTGGACTGTGGGGGAAACCGGAGCACCCGGAGGAAACCCACGCGGACACGGGGAGAACATGCAAACTCCACACAGAAAGGCCCTCGCCAGCCACGGGGCTCGAACCCGGACCTTCTTGCTGTGAGGCGACAGCGCTAACCACTACACCACCGTGCCGCCATATACATACATATATATATATATATATATATATATATATCTCATCTCATCTCATTATCTCTAGCCGCTTTATCCTTCTACAGGGTCGCAGGCAAGCTGGAGCCTATCCCAGCTGACTACGGGCGAAAGGCGGGGTACACCCTGGACAAGTCGCCAGGTCATCACAGGGCTGACACATAGACACAGACAACCATTCACACTCACATTCACACCTACGGTCAATTTAGAGTCACCAGTTAACCTAACCTGCATGTCTTTGGACTGTGGGGGAAACCGGAGCACCCGGAGGAAACCCACGCGGACACGGGGAGAACATGCAAACTCCACACAGAAAGGCCCTCGCCGGCCCCAGGGCTCGAACCCAGGACCTTCTTGCTGTGAGGCGACAGCGCTAACCACTACACCACCGTGCCGCCATATACATACATATATATATATATATATATATATATATATATATATGACATCAGATGAGGAAGACCAGTTGTTAGATGTGGGGGATTATGTTGTGGCAAAATACACGGGGAAGAAGAAAGTGCATTTCTTCATTGGCCAGATAATCAAATTGGATGTCTTCGAAATAGAGGCAAGATTTCTCAAAAGAAGCCGGTCATGCCATGGCTCTGCAAGAAAGCCAACCTTTGTCTTCAAAGAGAAAGATGAGGCTGTCCTGTCAAGACAGGATATTGTGAAAAAATTGCCCCGCCCCTTTACTGTTGGGGGGACAGCACGGAGGGAGAGGCAAATGGTGTTCCCTTGCCATTTGAACGCTTGGAACATTGAATAATGATGAAATGATTGAATGATTGATGGAATGATTGCTGCATGTTTTAACCTACTGAAAGAAATAAGATTCTTTTGGCACTGTTCTACTGTTTTAGTAATTTCTATAATATAGTATATCTCTCATTCCCTCTCTAACCATCCCTCTTTCTATCTATCTACGCATATCTCTCTCTCTATCCATCTATCTATCTATCCCTCCCTATCCCCTCTCGTTCTATCACCTCTCTCTTCATCTCCCCTTCTCTATGCAACGGCCCTATCCCCCACTTGATTGACTTGACTTGATTCATTGATTGCATTTCTAATAATAAAAGTTGTTTACTTTGTTAACCTAATATGTTTTGTGTTGGCTCAATTTACCCCACACAGTGGCTCATCTTACCCCGTGCATGGGGTAAGTTGAGCCACTTGACATTTTTTTTTTCAAGAGGTAATATCACTCTAACCATAAGAGCTTATCAATTATGTTTTGCTCAGATAGTAACAGTACACTTTGAAATTTGGTATGGTGTGTAGACTGGAAGCAAAAATGGCTTTAACATGTAGTTATGATGAAAAATGTAAAAAGTGGCTCATCTTACCCCACTCTCCCCTACATGCATGCATTTTCACTAATAAAACGTAAAAGACTAATTAAATAATCAGATGAACCGAGACAATCACATTCTGAAGCAAATTAAATAATCTTATACCAGTAACTTAAATACACAATACAAGTTACATGTATTAATCTAAATGCAGGTAAACAACATGGTGGTGTTTTGTTTTTTTTTATCCAAATGAGAGTCAGAGCTTACCCATCTGTGTTCTCGCTTCTTGAAGGCCGATTGTTTTTGAAACAATCTGACTTTCAGTTGTTTGTTCAGTTCTCCGTTCATTTGCTTCTTCCACGTAAGGGAGAGATGGCAGCAATATCCAGTTTAGAAATCAGACAGCTGCTCCACTCATTCACTTTTCTTCATACTGTGTAGTCTGCCATTACTACTGGGCTCAGGCAATTACTAAAACCCGGGACGGAGTGGGATGTCACCGGTTTTAGCAACAACTGCAGGGAGGTAACTGCCCGAGAGATATGTCCCATCTCATTCCATCCCAGGTTTTAGCAACAACCCTCGGCTCACTCCGGGAGGACTGCTGCAACTGAACTCACTTTCCTTTAAAAAAAATAAAATAAATAAATAAAATACATACTTTACTGGGCGGCACGGTGGTGTAGTGGTTAGCACTGTCACCTCACAGCAAGAAGGTCCGGGTTCGAGCCCCGTGGCTGGCGAGGGCCTTTCTGTGCTGAGTTTGCATGTTCTCCCCGTATCTGCGTGGGTTTCCTCCGGGTGCTCCGGTTTCCCCCACAGTCCAAAGACATGCAGGTTAGGTTAACTGGTGACTCTAAATTGACCGTAGGTGTGAATGTGAGTGTGAATGGTTGTCTGTGTCTATGTGTCAGCCCTGTGATGACCTGGCGACTTGTCCAGGGTGTACCCCGCCTTTCGCCCGTAGTCAGCTGGGATAGGCTCCAGCTTGCCTGCGACCTTGTAGAACAGGATAAAGCGGCTAGAGATAATGAGATGAGATGAGACATACTTTACTTTTCTTGTAGTTTTCTTTAATTGTTGGTAGTACACCCTCTTTAAATATGGGCTTATAGCCAACGCTCCTCAATAGATCAGAGGTTTCGTACGAGTCTTCAGTAAAATGTGCAGAGCAGAGGAGAGACCACTTCATAGCCACCCAATGTGCCTGTGAACTTCTCGCAAAACGTGTCCAAATCTTTGTAGTTTGAACATTCTTGGGCCATGAATGCAACGTAAATCTACCTTCTGTCATGTTGCTGCACCTGTCAGCAACACATCTATGTGGCATGGCGATAAATTAGCTCAAAATGGATGATTGGGGTTGCAGTCAGCTCTGTGTTTTAGTATAGCGGAAATGGTGATGAGACCGATAGACTTCCTGCTGTGACATTACGGATGTCAAGGTCATTCACTCAGACCGCTACCTATATAAATCACTTTAATTGTAAAAATTACTATATTAGATTTATTGTTAATGCTTAAAACTTTTCCTGTGCCATTCTTGAGGTCTCAAGGCATTTATAAATGAAAGTGAGGCCATGGCTCTGTGTATATGCTTTAACCCCTGACTGCTTCCTGGGTGCTGTAATGTGGCTGCCCACTGCTCAGGGTGTGTGTGCATGTGTTCACTGCTTCAGATGGATTAAATGCAGAGGATGACTCTCACTGTGCTTGAAGTGTGCATGTGGCAAATAAAATGTTTCTTATTCGATTGTAATCAGTGTGGTTTGTTTGTGTGTCTATCTGTTAACAATCTAGCATCTAGATGGTTGCACCGATTGACTTCAGATATTCAGAGTAGGTTGGCAATGGTCCATAAATTACCTGATTAAATTTTGGAGGTAATCGGGTGAAGGTGAAGGTCACTGGAAAGGTCAACCTTTCGGTCAAAATAACAGTTTCCATTATAACTCAAAAACAATTGCTGATAGACAGATGTTTACTATTATGAGCATATAGGAAATCCCATATGGCCTTTCATTTAGCACCATGATCTTTGACCTTGAGTGACCCTGAAAGGTCAAACTCAAGGTCACAAATTTTCAGAGGGCTGTAACTTGAAAACGGTTGATGGTACACAGATATTTACCATTATCAACTTATAGGAAGTGTCACATGGGCTTTCAGTTGCCACCATGATCTTTGACCTTGAAAGGTCAAACTGAAGGTCATGGGTTTTCAAAGGGCTATAACTTCAAAATAGTTAATGATAGCCAGATGTTTACCATCATCAACTTATAGGAAGTCCCATATGAGCTTTCAGGTGCCAGCATTACCTTTGACCTTGAATGACTTTGAAATGTCAAACTCAAGGTCATGGATTTTCATAACCTGACAGCTGATAATTGAGAAATATTACCATTATCATCATAGAGGTATAAAATAAGTGTTGCCGGGCAAGGTTTTTTTTGCCTGGCAACACTTTTTTTTTTTGAGTGTTTGTGGTACGTCTCTATTTCAACAGACACAGTAGAAAATTCCAGAAAATGAATCCTGACACAACGTCCCTGTTCCCTTTCTGGTCTACATCTCCAAATTAGCATGCTCTATTTCCTATTAGCAACCAATCAATCCAACTTCCTGTGTTGACCCAAAAAGCTAATCTCAGCAACCGAGTTATAAAAATAACCCCACCTTTATTTATTTATTTATTTATTTTTTGATAGTGTAGAAACTATGAAAACAAAATCATTTTATCAAACATGAAACTACTCAAGCAGTGAACATCTGTCAAATGGCATGAAAGTCTTATCGGAATTACGGTGCACCTGCCATTTTCTGACAGAAAGCTGTTATTGCGGCGCTATATGAACACTTTCTGAGTGGCTGTGTTGGATCATGACCCAGTTATAAATACCTGTTATCATTGATGTGTGCTCAAACATACTATTCAGCTGGAACAGTTGAGGGTGCGGAAATGGGATGTTGCTTAGTGTTAAATTGCCCTCAGAGTCAGCAGACTAAACATTAAACAGAGGTTTGGCATTTGTGTTCTGGTTGGTTCATCTGGTATTTTTGGCTAATGGACACCCAGAAGTTGTTTCTATAGTGAACTAAAAATAAATAAATAAATAAATAAATAAATATTAAAAAAAGGCAGCACAAGGTGCGATTGTAAGGAATTATAGAACCATTTGTATCTACAGTTAACATGTAATATGAAACAAATTACCTTGGAATAAAAACACACTTCCTGATGTTGGATTGAAGGTTAGTCTGATTGGTGTTTTATTGTCTTGCACCTGCTCTTTAAATATATGGTATTCAATTTACCCTCATGTGTATCCAAGTAGGCGGCACGGTGGTGTAGTGGTTAGCGCTGTCGCCTCACAGCAAGAAGGTCTGGGTTCGAGCCCCGTGGCCGGTGAGGGCCTTTCTGTGCGGAGTTTGCATGTTCTCCCCGTGTCCGCATGGGTTTCCTCCGGGTGCTCCGGTTTCCCCCACAGTCCAAAGACATGCAGGTTAGGTTAACTGGTGACTCTAAATTGACCATAGGTGTGAGTGTGAATGGTTGTCTGTGTCTATGTGTCAGCCCTGTGATGACCTGGCGACTTGTCCAGGGTGTACCCCGCCTTTCACCCGTAGTCAGCTGGGATAGGCTCCAGCTTGCCTGCGACCCTGTAGAACAGGATAAAGCGGCTAGAGATAATGAGATGAGATGAGGTGTATCCAAGTAAATGGTTCCAAAAGACTATGTTAAAATCTCAAGGTCATAGGATTTGAAGAAAAATAAATAAATAAAAAATCAAGTCAGACAATGCAAGTCAGGAACAAAGTGAGTGAGCAAAATATCTGCTGTCACTTTGTCATCGTTTCTATAATTTTAATTGCTCGATGTACAGATTGCTCTGTTTAACTTAGAATTACGATGGCCAAACAAGGAATTGCTTTATTTTTGAGCATCAACTTTTCAAGCCACAAAATGGAAAAAAAAATTTCTCAAAACAACAAACTGTACACAGTGCCGTCCATCCCTTTTAAAGATTCATAGCCTATTTGAACAACATGTGGTGATATGTGTTCCTTTGTGTTTCCACTCCTTAATCTACTCATCAAGGAATGCAAGCACCGAAGAGGGCAGCCTGCTTGCCCACTGCCTGGGGCTAGCAACCCCTTGCTGTGGAAACCTTTACCTGCTACAGACCCGAAAACATAAAATTCATGGTACCAGACTACCCTAGACTGCCCAGCCTGGTGGTCCCAGCTACGTACATGTAAGACCAAGCTGAGAACCAGAGCCCCAGAGTGGAGAAGCAGGCACTACGTGAGGGCTTTAAGGGTCCCCCATCTTTAATTTATGGCAGGGACCATATGATGATTATGATAAGATTGTAAAGATTAGTAAAATGGGTTAAAAAATTCTTACCACAGTATCTTACAGTTCAAGACTGAAAACTCTATCTTTACTACCAATAACTTACTGGCATGAAAACCTAGACATGTTTTTTTTTTTTCTTTAGAATGACTCATAACCAGGTACATGTGAAGTCCAGCCTATTACTTGTTCCTCATTGGACACAACCAACAAGCTCATCAAGCAGCAATGTTGTCAAGTACATCAGTGCAAGACTTTTATGTACCAGAAATCATACCTAATCCTGACAACTAGAACATGGAACACTCTGGCTGATGAACTAAACCTGAACATAGACAATCTGAACTCTTTTAAATGTGTCATGCTACACTACTACTTTACATCACTGGACAACTACAATTGTAATGATCAATGTACTTTTACGACAGTTTGTTTGAAATGTACCGGTAACTCTTGCAGAAGCCTTGCTCTCACTACTTCTTGTTGTTAGTTATTTAATGTAAAATTTAACATGTTCTATATATTCTATTTATCCATCCATCCATCCAATATCTGTAGCCGCTTATCCTGTTCTACAGGGTTGCAGGCAAGCTGGAGTCTATCCCAGCTGACTATGGGTGAGAGATGGGGTACACCCTGGACAAGTCGCCAGGTCATAAAAGGACTGACACAGAGACAAACAACCATTCACACTCACATTCACACCTACAGTCAATTTAGAGCCACCAATTAACTTAACCTGCATGTCTTTGGACTGTGGGAGAAACCGGAGCACCGGAGGAAACCCACGCAGAGAACATACAAACTCCACACAGAAAGGCCCTCGCCAGCCACTGGGCTTGAACCCAGGACCTTCTTGCTGTGAATTGACAGTGCTACCCACTACACCTGTTTGGTAAAGTCACTTCATCTCACACTGAAAAAAATGAGAAAAATCCGTTGACTTGACTCAGATTAATAGTGGACGGGACTCAATTTATTTATTTATTTATTTTTTTAATGACTTGAACACTGGGGACTCGAGACTGGACTCAGACTCAAGGTTTAGTGACTTGACTACAACACTGCTTTTAACCATACTCCCACCCTCAACATCAGTAGAAACACTTGGAAGAGTATCTAAAACATTTCAACCATGAAATCTTCAGTAGTATTGTAGTACTGTAAGTGTGCAATCTTTAAAACACTCAGGGCCATGCTGGTGAGAGTTATTATAGTTTTTCCATTTACATAAGGTTTTTTTCAGTTTATCTTTAATTCATTTTACAAGTGGAGAAGTAGTTTTAATTAGATCTTGAGGAACTTACTAGGTTTAGTCAAGATTTTTTTTTCCCCCCTTCAGGTACTGCACAGCCGTAGACATCCCACAATAATTGATAAAACACAAGTTCTTTACTTCTGGCACAATTAGTTGCCATATTGATTTTATGATTCTTGTTATTTTGTAGATTGTGCTGTTGATTACATTGATGAAAACAGGAGAACAAACACTTGAACTGATGATGCCAGTGCTTGACTACATCATACGATGGGGCATCCTCCCCATAAGTCTCTTTCATCTCTTCAAATGTCTCCCTTGGTGTGCGGCCTCTCAAGTACAAGAACCTGATGACTGCTGTGCATTCAGCTGGCTCCATTGCCACACTTTACTCCTCCTTAGCACCTGTAAAAGAGAAACAGATATGAGTTCAGAGCTGCAAATTACCATGCGACCTATAGAGATACGCATTAATATAGTACATGTGCAATTTCAGCCTCCTACAATAACCAGAAGTGGGTCAGAGGAAATCTTTAATGAACATCCCTCGTATCTCTTAGCAATAATGGAAATACACATACCGTACCGGCCACTTTAATAGGAACTTGTTCTTGATTGTAAGATTCCTGTTCTTGGCTGCAGGAGTGGAACCCAATGTGGTCTTCTGCTGTTGCATGCTGAGATGCTTTTCTGCTCACCACGATTGTAAAGAGTGATCATATGAGTTGCGATATCCTTCCTGGCAGCTCAAACCATTCTGGCCATTTTCCTCTGATCTCTCTTATCAACAAGGTGTTTGTTTCCATCCACAGAACTGTCACTCACTCAATTTTTTTTCCCACACTATTCTGTGTAAACTCTAGAGACTGACTTACATGAGTTACATGTCGAGTCATATGTCAATCCTGAGACCGAGATGCTTATCTCTTCTGGTCCTTGGACCTGCCTGATCCATCTTGATGCCCTATGTCTGGCTGGAGTCTCACCACATTGCTCCTGTTTTGCACTCAAGTTTCCATCAATGAACAATTCATAACTTCAACAAAACAGATTTCATGTTAAAACTATAATGAATTTCCTGGTTTCAAAGTTATACTTTGTGACTATATAGGACACTGTTATAGAAGCAAGTTATTTATAATCACGTTGTCTGTTATCACCCAAATGATGATGGGTTCCCTTTTGAGTCTGGTTTCTCTTAGGGTTTCTTCCTCATGTCGTATGAGGGAGTTTTTCTTTGCCACTGTTGCCACAGGCTTGCTCATTGGGGACAGATTATGGATAAAATTAGCTCATGTTTAAAGTCTTTAAATTTCTGTAAAGCTGTTTTGCGACGATGTCTATTGTTAAAAGTGCTATTTAAAAAATAAATAAATAAATAAATAAATAAATACTGTTGTGTGTGAAAACCCCAGGAGATCAGCAGGTTCTGAAATACTCAAGCCAGTTCATCTGGCTCAAACCAACACACATGCTACAGTGAAAGTTATAGTCTGAGATCACTATTTTTTACCATTCTGATGTTTGAAGTGAACATTAACTGAAGCTCTTGATTTGTATCTGCATGATTTGGTCCATTGTGCTGCTGTCAAGGAATTGGCTGATTAGAGAACTGCATCAAGCAGCAGGTAGATGGGTGTACCTAATAAAGTAACTGGTTAGTATTGCAACAAAGAGGGATTGTGATTACTCTGTTACATGCCAAACAGGATTGTTGATGCTCAGCAAGCATGATTTATTTATTTATTTTTTATTCATGTTTATAGCCAACATGAAATAAATCTCTGTGTGGGCAAAACCATGGCTGAATGGATAGAGAAGTAGCTTTGGGCTCAAAAGGTTGCCAGTTCAATTACTTGGACCAGCAAGAAAGGCTGAAATGTACTTGAGCAAGGCACCTAACCCCAGGCTGCTGTGGGTATGTTGTTCTTCACTCTGGAAGAGCATCTGAATACCTAGAATGTAACATAATACAATGTTCAATTAAATTAAGCTGAGTATTATACCAAGTTAGACTATCATGTGCTTTATCATTGGTCTATCTGATAGAGAAATCTCATTTGTTCCTGAGGAGCCTCAGTTTTATTTATATTTTTAAATGTCACTTAGTATTACTTAATTAAAATTATTTTAAATCATGGTGTTTGTCATCTAGGCACACTGTGTCAGCTGTCATACCTGTTGTGTAACTGAGACTTATAATCTTAAATAGGAACATTTAAATATGTTGTTGAGCTAGACGATGCTTAACATGCTGTTCTTTCATAAAGGCCCTCTGGTAAAGTTAGTTTGCAAGAGAGAGAGAGAGAGAGAGATTTGACCTTATCAAAACTTTTTAGCTCAACATCAAAAAATCAGCAAATCGTCAGTTCGAACATATCAATTCAAGGTCTTGGATTCTTTCTCATGTTTAATACAAGCTTAAAGCTAGGACAGTGTAGTGCATGTAATCAGATGGATATGATTCTGATTATCAGGCTCATTAAGTCTTAGTGGTGCATGCTGTGTGGTGCACACAATATGTGGATTAGTATTCACAAAATGTGTTCAATACATGCAGTGTTATTAGACAGAGAGAATAATTCTTGTGCAGAGACAAATAAAGGACACACACACAGACACACACCCATCATCATCATCTTACACATTATACACTAGATATTAAGCAAATGAGAAGGACTCAAGTGTATGAATTAATTACTAAGGAGTGTGTGTGTGTGTGTGTGTGTGTGTGTGTGTGTGTGTGTGTGTGTGTGTGTGTGTGTACACACTTGCTACATAGTGAGGACCGGAACACATTTTTAGCCTGATAATCAGAATCATATCCATCTAATTGCATGCACTACACTGTCCTAGCTTTAAGCTTGTATTAAACATGAGAAAGAATCCAAGACCTTGAATTGATATGTTCAAACTGATGATTTGGTGATTTTTCGATGTTGAACACAGAGTTAGGACATTTTTTGGGGAAATGAGGACATTTTGGCTGGTCCTCACATCTTCAAAGGACCATTTGAGGGTTAAGACTGAGTTTTAGGGTTCAGGTTAGAATGAGGTACAGGTTCAGGGTCATTGAACCTCAATGGTCAAATGAGACAAAAATTGAACTTTTTGGCCATCATGGGAAATGCCATGTGTGGTGCAAACTCAACACCCTGAGAACACCATCCCTACACTGAAGCATGGAGGTGGCAGCATCATGCTGTGGGGATGTTTTTCATCTGCAGGGACAGGAAAGCTGGTCAGGACTGAATGAAAGATGGATGGCGCTTAATACAGGGCAATTCTGGAGGAAAACCTGTTTGAGTAAGCCAGAGGTTTCAGACTGGGATGAAGGTTCACGGTCCAGCAGGACAATGACCCTAAACATACTGCTAAAGTGACACGAGTGGTTTAAAGGGAAACATTTAAATGTCTTGCAATGGCCTAATCAAAGTCTAGGCCTCAATCCAATTGAGAATCTGTGGGATAACTTGAAGATTGCTGTACACCAACGCAATCTATCTAACTTGAAGGAGTTGGAGCAGTTTTGCCTTGAGGAATGGGCAAAAATCCCAGTAGCTAGATGTGCTGAGCTAATAGAGACATAACCCAAGAGACTTGCAACTGTAATTGTAGCAAATGGTGGCTCTATAAAGTATCGACTTTGAGGGGGGTGAATAACTATGCACACTCCAGATTTCTGTTTTTTCATCTTAATTATTGTTTGTCACAATAAAAAAAAAAGTGCACCTTTAAAGTGGTAGCCCTGTTGTGTAAATCAAATTGTGCTAACCCCCCCAAAAAATCCATTTTAATACCAGCTTGTAATGGGACAAAACAGGACAAACACTAAGAGGATGGATATTTTTGCAAGGCACTATGTATTGTGTATGTGTCATAAAGACAATACACATCATTTAATTAATGAATTTAATTGCTGATAGTTTATCACATCACGAAGACATCACATTATTGTTCTCCAGTTTAGTTTACCAAATCACCACAGCAAGTTTAATCTACACTGTACGTAACATTACAGCTTCTCGTCTGGGAGGGTGAAGAGTAACTTCAGGCTGAGGACTACAGTTGACTTGCTAACTTTAGGACTGCAGTTGTCATGAACAGTTTTGCACTCAAGTTTCCATCAATGAAGAGTTACAACATCAACGAAACTGTCTTCATGTTAAAACTGTTAATATTATAGTCATGCTGTCTGTTGTTGCCCAAATGAGGATGGGTTCCCTTTTGAGTCTGGTTCCTCTTGAGGTTTCTTCCTAATGTCATCTGAGGGAGTTTTTCCTTGCCACTGTCGCCACAGGCTTGCTCATTGGGGATAGATTAGGGATAAAATTAGCTCATGCTTTAAGTCGTTCAAATTCTGTAAAGCTGCTTTGCGACAATGTTTATTGTTAAAAGCGCTATGCAAATAAACTTGACTTGACTTAACATTAGGGTGACCAGACGTCCCGGTTTTACCGGGACAGTCCCGATTTGGGGTTGTGTGTCCCAAGTCCCGACAAAAGTCTGTCGGGACACGGATATGTCCCGGTTTTTGCCACTCGCAACGTTTGCGACTGAGCAGCGTGGGAATCATTAGCGGCGAAAGGTCTGCATTTACTATTTTGATGAATTGACAGGAATCGCAAACTTTCCTGGTTACTGCCCCCTGGCCCTGTGGCATGGGTGTTTATAGCCACATTATTCCAGACAACAGAACGGGTTGCCATGCAACAATAAAATAAACATTAACTGGCGCGAACGTTCTTTGTCTAGCAGCCAGCAGCAGTAATGCCGCAGCAATTATGCCGAAAAGAAAATGTACCTTTTCCAAAGACTTACAGGGCACCTACCCCTTCCTCCGAGAGGCGCAGAACAATGCGCACGAAGCCTACTGCACACACTGTAAGTGTTTTGTTCTTGTACTTAGTTGGGTAGCCTATGCTGCAAATGCTGTGCGCTCCTGTGGGGGCTTTCCTCGGGCTGTCGCCCCTCTCCTCCTTCAGTGCTGAAGCCGCGAGAGGCCCTTCATATAATCTTTTTTTATTCACCTTGTTATCCCGAGATAACGACATAATTAATTCAGGATCTCGAGAAAACAACACAACTAATTCGAGATCTCGAGAAAACAAAACAATTATTCCGTGATCTCTAGTAAGCAAAATTATTTCATGATCTCAGCTGGATCACTGTATCTCCGTCGGTAGAGACAAAGCCGGGCCAGTCTTCTGCGGAGGTGCCACGGACTAATTTTGAAATTATCCCTTATTAAAAGACTTGATGCAGTCTCTCCCTGTGTCAACCCCGATCAGAATATTGCCTTATTAGGTGATCGATTATTCCAGACATTCTAATGACCAAAGTTGCGTCTATACAGAATGAGAAATAGCCCCAAAGTCAGCATATCACAAGTCTCCTGGCGCACCTGAATGAACCATTTCTCAGCTGTTTACTCAAGATCATGAAATAATTGTTTTGTTTTCTCGAGATCATGAAATAAAGGTTTTGTTTTCTCGAGATCACGGAATAATTGTTTTGTTTTCTCGAGATCTTGGAATAACGGTTTTGTTTTCTCGAGATCCATGTCATTATCTCGGGATAACAAGGTGAATTAAAAAAAAAGGATTATATCCTCTCTCGGCTTGCGTAGTATATATTCTCAAATCACTTGTCTCTTTTTTTGTTTCTGTTTAACATACCATTCTGACAGTTTGGCCATATTGAACAGCTTTTTGCACCTTCCATTAAAGTGTTCACTTTTATACACATCTTCTTGCTTTATTCATTCAGTTGTGGGGAATGGTTAGTAAGGTTGATTCTGACCTAGGCTATGTTGAGGTCACATATCTACTTTTTAAGTTCATATAATTTTAGAGATATAGCCTACATGTGCATATGCATTCTTCTTGGTGTTCTCACAAACAGGTGAAGTAAATCAGTTTAAATTTGGCCTATGGACATAGCCTGGCCTATTCTCAGCCATTACAAAATCTGTTGTCTGACCATAATTTAACTGATCTGTATACCACTATGTTACTAGATAACAAAATGCCTGTTTGTTTTATTTCATGTGAGATGTTGATAAATGTGAGCTTCAACAAAATGATAAGAGCACCTCTCTGAGTGTCACGTTTACGTAAAAAAAAGGTGTGCGAGCACGAGCATGGTCGCGCGCAAAAGTGTCCCGGTTTCAGACTAGGGAAATCTGGTCACCCTACTTAACATGCTTCCTTTAAACCATGTGAACCTGTATGTGCATGATTTCAAGCTTATACTTACATAGCATCACACTGTAGACAGACAGACATGCTAACTGCTGTTTGTTCTGAATCAGTCCTCTCCCATGACAAACTCCAATTCCCAGAATTCCCAAACACAACCAAGCACTGAACTCCTTCCCTGAGCAATATATCAAACTACAAACTGCTACATAACCAGTCACAGTACTCACACCCCAGATCAGTTATTAATTATGTCTCGCCATTTTGTTCCCAATCTCACAATCGTTTTAAATAAACCAGCCTTTCATTCAATCTGTACAAAGTCTTGTTCCAAGCTCTCCTTCATTTCTGTTTTTCTATTTTTATATTATTGGTTTCCTTTCATGTCAGTAAATAAATCAATCAATAAATTTTTCACTACCACTGCTGATTAGTGTCATATAGCTATCAAGTCATTAGTACAGATCATTCATGGGCCACTCCTGTCCACTGAAATACACCAGGGCAGGGTTTCCAAAGCTAGGATTCATGGCCATGGGTGGCACGGTGGTGTAGTGGTTAGCACTGTCGCCTCATAGAACGAAGGTCCTGGGTTCAAGCCCAGCAGCCACCGAGGGCCTTTCTTTGTGGAGTTTGCATGTTCTCCCTGTGTCTGCATCGGTTTCCTCCGGTTGCTCCAGTTTCCCCCAAAGACACGCAGGTTTGGCTAATTGATGGTTCTATATTGACCGTGAGTGTGAATGGTTGTTTGTTTCTATGTGTCAGCCCTGCAACACAAGCCTTGCAACTTGTCCAGGGTGTACCCTGCCTCTCACCCAGCTGGGATAGGCTCCAGCTTGCCTGCGACCCTGTAGAACAGGATAAGCGGCTACAGATAATGGATGGATGAACCCTACATGGGATTTACTTGATTTCCAAATGATATTGTGAGAGAAAGCTCATCTTGTTTTATTTAATTATTTTATAAAATAATTAAATTACAATATTCTTAAACTATGAAGCTGTATTTTGTGTGCTACTATTTTGAAATAAGTCAAATTCATCTATCCATCCATTATCTGTAGCTGCTTATCCTGTTCTACAGGGTCGCAGGCAAGCTTGAGCCTATCCCAACTGATTAGGGGCGAGAGGCGGGGTACACCCTAGACAAGTCGTCAGATCATCACACGGCTGACACACACAGACAAACAACCATTCACACTCACATTCACACCTATGGTCAATTTAGAGTCACCAGTTAACCTAACCTGCATGTCTTTGGACTGTGGGGGAAACCGGAGCACCCAGAGGAAACCCACGCAGACACAGGGACAACATGCAAACTCTACACAGAAAGGCCCTCGCCAGCTGCTACCTTCTTGCTATGAGGTGACAGTGCTAACCACTACACCACCGTGCCACCCAAATCAAATTCAAACAAGCTACATTTAACTTAAATGAAGAATTCTTTCTTCCATCTACTTCATCGACTCACCCTGACTCAGTGGAGCAACACAAATCAAGAAAAGGAATATGACAATATGCCAAAAAATGTTTCTGTTCATGGATTTACAAGCGTGATGGTAAATAACAAAAGAAACCAAAATTCCAAAGCTTGAGGTTGAAGAAACTTCACTATGTCCATTTTGGGTTGTTGGGACCCCTGAACTAGAGTTTTTGTGGTAAATTGTTTGTTCATCTCCCTGCTAAGATTTTCTTGTTCGTAATATTGGCACCTCACTTTGATGGGAGAGAGAAGTAGGTCTTCCATCCCACCCACAGAGCAAGGCAATTAAACTTTTCTGGACTCCCAGCCATGCTCGCCAGTGGCATCCCCAGGGTTCAGTGAAACTTTACTACAATCATCTAACTTACTATTGTGTTGTTGTTTTTTTGTCAATATGTTCATAGCATGAGGGAGGGTTAGGTTGCCTAAATCAGTTTATAAACACAGCAGCAGTGCTCGAGAAGTCTATATATGATTCGCTGCACAGTTACACAGTGACTATGCTGTTGATATCAAACACATAAGCCTTTTTTCTTCGCATAAAATGCTACTTGCTGTGTATTCAGCATCCTATTTAACCATCGGCACTGATTCAGGCCAAATACCCTCACAGTGTGACCATGCTGAATACATTACTGCAGTGGAAAGCAAAACACTACCGGCAAAAATCCAGCAATATCAGGCATTAAAGGAGAAAAATAAATAAACCGCCACAGGAGTTTAATCAACAAGCCGCTCACACAGGCTTGTTAATTATGTTGACTCTAAAAATCCTGAATTGTTTGGATTTTTGTGCAATTATTAGACTTGGATGTTCAGCAGAATCAATTCATTTTGGAGCACTTCCTAAACAAATAACACTGGAGGTGCCATAAAATTGTGTGCCTCTAGTCTAGCATAACATTCTGAGTAAATTTTGGAATAAGAGTAATTTATTTTATATATATATATATATATATATATATATATATATATATATATATATATATATATAAATAATCAGTTGTAATATTATGACCACTGACAGGTGAAGTGAATAACATTATCTCATTACAATGGCACCTGTCAAGGGGTGGAATATATTAGGCAGCAAGAGAACAGTCAGTTCTTGAAGTCAAGGTGTTGGAAGCAGGAAAAATGGGCAAGCATAAGGATCTGAGTGACTTTGAGAAGGACCAAATAGATATGGAAATCATCAATAAGAAAAGAGTTAAAGATCAGACTTTTCCAAGCCACAATAGAATCCATTCTCCTGTATGAGCCGGAAAATTGGATGATACCTAAAGCACTCACTATATGACTGGCTAGATGACTGGGTCTGAGCATCTGCAAAATGGCATATCTTGTGGGGTGTTTGTGGTATGCAGTGGTTAGTACCTACCAAAAGTGGTCCAAGGAAGGACATCCGGTGAACCGGGGCCAGGGTGATGTGTGTCAAAGGCTCACTGATTCACATGGAGCAATCTAAATATTAAAAAATTTGCAATGTGGCACATTTTGTAGCAGACCGCCTAACTTTAAGTATGCAAAAGTATTGGAACATATAATCTTAAAGTAAATGGCATTTAATATTTGGTTGCGTATTCCTCACTTGCAGGAACTGCATCAAGCCAGCAACCCACTGACATAACCAAACTCATGCACTCTTATTTTGTGATGCTTTTCCAGACTTGTACCACAGACAGACTTGTAAGCGCATTGACGGCTATTCTACAAACATGCTACGAATGGTGGTCAACATCAGCTGGTTTGGCAAAATCAACAACAAAATAGTCTCTGGAAACCTACCCAGAGCTACCACCAAAATCCAAGAGAGGAGGCTGAAGCTCGCAGGCCACATAAGATGACATGACAACCTACTGGTGCACAAGCTGCTGTTCTGGAACCCAGTGCATAGAGAGCGAGGATACGGGCATCTCCACCTTACATTCCTTCATATGCTTTACAGGGACACCGAACTTGACAGTGTTGCTGAGATAGAGAGCCTGATGCTAGACAAACATGTGTGGCAGTGTACCATAGCATCTCAGACAATGAAGCCGCCCTAACAAATTGTGATAGCTAGATGACTGGGTCTGAGCACCTGCAAAATGGCACATCTTGTGGGGTGTTTGTGGTATGCAGTGGTTAGTACCTACCAAAAGTGGTCCAAAGAAGGACATCTAGTTAACCGGGACCAGGGTGATGTGTGTCAAAGGCTCACTGATTCACATGGAACAATCTAAATATTAAAAAAATTTGCAATGTGGCACATTTTGTAGCAGACCACCTAACTTTAAGTGTGCAACAGTATTGGAACAGATAATCTTAAAGTAAATGGCATTTAATATTTGGTTGCGTATTCCTCACTTGCAGGAACTGCATCAAGCCAGCAACCCACTGACATAACCAAACTCATGCACTCTTATTTTGTGATGCTTTTCCAGACTTGTACCACAGATTCTTTCAGCTGTGTTTTGGAGGGTTTCTCCCTTCAGTCTCCTCTTCAGGAGGTAAAATTCAGGCTCAATTGGGATAATGTCTGATGACTGAATTGGCCAATCAAAAATCTTCTACTTTTTCCCCTGAAAAAAAACAAAAAAAACCCTTTGTTGTGTAGGTGGTGTGTTTTGGGTCATTGTCTTGCTGCATGATGAAGTTCATCTCAATTGGACTGGATGCATTTCTCTGTAAATTGTCAGACAGCATGTTTCTGTAGATGCCTGGATTCATTGTACTGCGACCATCATGGTGGTATGATGGTTGCATCGCAAAGCTTGGGGTCTCACCAGAACTAACAAATTAGTCAGTGTATGGTTCATAATTTCTGGGTGTTTTGGTGGATCACCTGCAGGAAAACTTCGTACAGCTGACAAGACCTGTGCAATATCGGATATAACTGGATTGATTGTTTAAAAGGCACTTTGTTTGACTACAATGACAGGTGGAGATCACAAGAATACCCCACAGGGATGTATTAGCATGGCTGACCAGAAGTTCCTCACACTAGTGAAGAGACTGTAAACAAAGGCAGGAGAAACACAGAGGCCTGCATGCTCGGCTTGAGGCTAGCCCAGACAGAACATTTTCCTGGCTAATGTTTTGTCTTTGACAAACAAAATGGATGAGATCTAACTTCAGATCTCTTTTCCATGGATCAAAGACTGCAGTCTCACCATTTTTACCAAAACATGGCTTATCAATGGCATTCTGGATGCGGCACTGTGCTTCAGAGCAGACAGACTAACAAAGGACACTTGCAAAGGTGGAGGTGTGTGCATCTGCTCTACCTCATCAAACTTCTGATGATAACATGTAGACCCTTTTTACATGCCAAGGGAATTTACATCAACCATCATAGCTGCAGTCTATATTCCACTAGATGCGAATGCCAAGCTAGCACTGACAAAAAAAACCCTCTGTGCTGTCATCAATAAACAACTAACCACAAACCCAAAGGGGGTTTTCATCATTGCTGAAGACTTTAATCACTGCAACCTAAGAACTGTGCTTCCCAGATTTCACCAAAATCTTTCCTGTCCCACCAGATGGCACAATACATTAGACCATGTCGATACAAATGTTGCTGAGGTTTACAAAACCACTACCTTGTCCCACCTGGGACAATTTGACCATTTTCTTTGTTTCTGCTTCCTAAGTACACCCCCATCATCAGACATATGAAACCAATGACAAAGACAGTTAAAGAGTGGCCAGAGGCTGGTCAGCAGTTTCAACACACTGATTGGGGTTTGTTTGCCACACAGGCCACCACAGGCTTGCACACTGATGCTGAGGTGTATACTTCTGTTTTTTACTATATTTATACATGCATTGATAAGGTGTTCACATGAAACTCAAAAGATCAGTAGCACTAGATGAACAATGAGGTTCACCAGCTGCTGAGAGCATGTAACAATGCTTTCAGATCAGGTGACGAAGAGGCCTACAACTCTTCTTGGGCCAAACTAAAAAGAGCCATTAGAGAAGCCAAACATCAGTCAAACCTACACATCAAGGACCATTTCAACAAAGCGGACTCCTGTCGAATGTGGCAGGGGAGTACAACCCCGATTCCAAAAAAGTTGGGACAAAGTACAAATTGTAAATAAAACAGAATACAATGATGTGGAAGTTTCAGAATTCCATATTTTATTCAGAATAGAACATAGATGACATATCAAATGTTTAAACTGAGAAAATGTATCATTTAAAGAGAAAAATGAGGTGATTTTAAATTTCATGACAACAACACATCTCGAAAAAGTTGGGACAAGGCCATGTTTACCACTGTGAGACATCCCCTTTTCTCTTTACAACAGTCTGTAAACGTCTGGGGACTGAGGAGACAAGTTGCTCAAGTTTAGGGATAGGAATGTTAACCCATTCTTGTCTAATGTAGGATTCTAGTTGCTCAACTATCTTAGGTCTTTTTTGTCATATCTTCCGTTTTATGATGCGCCAAATGTTTTCTATGGGTGAAAGATCTGGACTGCAGGCTGGCCAGTTCAGTACCCGGACCCTTCTTCTACACAGCCATGATGCTGTAATTGATGCAGTATGTAGTTTGGCATCATCATGTTGGAAAATGCAAGGTCTTCCCTGAAAGAGACGCTGTCTGGATGGGAGCATATGTTGCTCTAGAACCTGGATATACCTTTCAGCACTGATGGTGTCTTTCCAGATGTGTAAGCTGCCCATGCCACATGCACTAATGCAACCCCATACCATCAGAGATGCAGGCTTCTGAACTGAGCGCTGATAACAACTTGGGTCGTCCTTCTCCTCTTTAGTCTGAATGACACGGCGTCCCTGATTTCCATAAAGAACTTCAAATTTTGATTCGTCTGACCACAGAACAGTTTTCCACTTTGCCACAGTCCATTTTAAATGAGCCTTGGCCCAGAGAAGACGTCTGTGCTTCTGGATCATGTTTAGATACGGCTTCTTCTTTGAACTATAGACTTTTAGCTGGCAAAACTAATGGCGGATGGCACGGTGAATTGTGTTCACAGATAATGTTCTCTGGAAATATTCCTGAGCCCATTTTGTGATTTCCAATACAGAAGCATGCCTGTATGTGATGCAGTGCCGTCTAAGGGCCCGAAGATCACGGGCACCCAGTATGGTTTTCCTGCCTTGACCCTTATGCACAGAGATTCTTCCAGATTCTCTGAATCTTTTGATGATATTATGCACTGTAGATGATGATATGTTCAAACTCTTTGCAATTTTACACTGTCAAACTCATTTCTGATATTGCTCCACTATTTGTCGGTGCAGAATTAGGGAGATTGGTGATCCTCTTCCCATCGTTACTTCTGAGAGCCGCTGCCACTCCAAGATGCTCTTTTTATACCCAGTCATTTTAATGACCTATTGCCAATTGACCTAATGAGTTGCAATTTGGTCCTCCAGCTGTTCCTTTTTTTGTACCTTTAACTTTTCCAACCTCTTATTGCCCCTGTCCTAACTTTTTTGAGATGTGTTGCTGTCATGAAATTTCAAATGAGCCAATATTTGGCATGAAATTTCAAAATGTCTCACTTTCAACATTTGATATGTTGTCTATGTTCTATTGTGAATACAATATCAGTTTCTGAGATTTGTAAATTATTGCATTCCATTTTTATTTACAATTTGTACTTTGTCCCAACTTTTTTGGAATCGGGGTTGTAGATCTCAGACTACAAACCCTAATCAACAGCTACACCAATCAATAACACCAACTTTGACAATGAACTGAAGAATTTCTGTGTCTGGTTTGACTTCACCAACAAGGAACTGACTACCAAAACTGTCTTGCAGTGATGCGCTTACCACACTAAAGAGGGTAAACCTGAGGAAAGCTGCTGGCCCTGATGGTATCCCTGTCAGTGCGCTATGGTCCTGGGCTGAACAACTAAGGTGGGGTTTACATTAGACCGTATCAGTGGATCATCAGATTAACGTTTTTAAAACGATTAGTGTGCACACAGCAACACCAATACACGATTCGCGTGCACACAGCAACACCAATACACGGATACGCTCGTCTCCGCAAGCATCCTGCGCTCCAAATCACTCCGCCCTGAACAGCGAGTGCCCTCTGGAGGGTGCGCACTACAGCCCTGCGCAGCTCACAGAGAGCGCGAGTGAAGTGCACAAGCAGTGATTTGGGACTGAGCCGCTGTGTGTGTGATCTCAGTGCATGTCGGGCATGCGCGTCACTTACCACTTGCAAGTGGAAGGATGGCAAGCCTAAAAACAATCATAACTACACAATGGGCAGTATTTGCATCAGTATTTGCAGTATTTTCATACTTTTATACTCTTTAATGAAAGGTGATACAAGGCGGAAGTCCGCGCCGTTTTTCAGCAGTCGCGTCACATGACCAACGCCAGCGAATCAGGAAGGTGGATGTCACAGTGACGTTGTCCAATGACAACGCCAGCTAGAGCTCAGCACAGCGTATCCGCGTATTCTCAATGTTTACACAGCACCGGACCAGACACGATCTAGATTGAATACGTGGACCCTGGCGGATTCCCGTTTCCCAGCGTTTCCAGGCGTTTTAATGTAAACGGACAGTGCATCCGCGAAGAAAACGAGACAGATACGGTCTAATGTAAACTTGGCCTAAATGGCTGGAGTATTTACTAACATTTACAATCTGTCACTAGCCCAGCCAGTTGTTCCCAAGTGTCGGAAATCAGCCCCCATTGTTTCTGTACCCAAGCACTCTATGGTAACAAGTCTGAATGATTTCAGGACTGTTGCACTCACCCACATCATCATCAGGTGCTTTGAGAGGTTGGTTCTGGGCCATCTGAAAGCTTCCTTACCTTCTAACCCAGATTGGATAATCAAACCTCTGGCATTCTAACTCTGAGCACAGGGGTCCCACAAGGCTATTTCCTCAGCCTCCTCCTCTCTTCCCTCTTCACCTACAACTGCAAAGCTTTACATGATAGTAACCCCATCATTGGTGGCACAGTGGTGTAATGGTTAGCACTGTTGCCTCACAGCAAAAAGGTTCTGGGTTCAAGAAAGGCCAATGGGGGCCTTTTTGTGTGTAGTTTGCATGTTTTCCCTGTGTTTGCATGGGTTTTCTCTGGGTACTCCAGTTTCCCCCACCGTCCAAAGATATGCAGTTAGGTTAACTGGCAACTGTGAATGGTTGAGAGGAGAAAACCTCTATAATAATCTGGTCGAAAGCAATGGGAAACCACTACTGTAATTCTTCTAGAGAAACTTTGATGGCTGGAGCTGTCAGAGCAGGACCTGGCATCAGACAGAACACTAAAGAAGCAGAAGAACACCATCATCAAATTTGCAGATGACACCATGGTGATAGGCTAAATAGCTGACAATAACAAGTCCACATAAAGGGAGGAGGTTGATCATCTGGTTACCTGGTGCACAGAGAACCATTTGGACTTGAATAACAAGAAAACCAAAGAATTCATTGTATCACTAATCAAAAGGCCCTTCAGCAGGTGGTGAACACTGACCAAAACATCACTGGCACCCAGCTTCTCAGCATTGAAGACATCCATCAGAAATAATGCTTGCAGTGGACACAGACCACCATCAAGAACATCTCACATACAAACAAAAGACTGTCCAGAAAACTATCCTTTACTAAGGCAATACAGAAGCCTTCACACTCACACCAGTAGACTGAGAAACAACTATTTTTCTCTGCACCTGTTTCTCTACTGAACATGAAAAAAAAAAAAACTGTTGCAATAACACACTTTATGCACATGCACATTGCATATTGTACTATATGTTCTACTCTATCTGCAGAACTACATTGCACTGTATCTGTATCAGTACATGTGTATGTATTTATTATACTGCATATCTTTGATTTGTTACATATTGTATTTAAAAAAAAGAGCTTTATTTCAGGCGGCACGGTGGTGTAGTGGTTAGCGCTGTCGCCTCACAGCAAGAAGGTCCTGGGTTCGAGCCCCGGGGCCGGCGAGGGCCTTTCTGTGTGGAGTTTGCATGTTCTCCCCGTGTCCGCGTGGGTTTCCTCCGGGTGCTCCGGTTTCCCCCACAGTCCAAAGACATGCAGGTTAGGTTAACTGGTGACTCTAAATTGACCGTAGGTGTGAATGTGAGTGTGAATGGTTGTCTGTGTCTATGTGTCAGCCCTGTGATGACCTGGCGACTTGTCCAGGGTGTACCCCGCCTTTCGCCCGTAGTCAGCTGGGATAGGCTCCAGCTTGCCTGTGACCCTGTAGAAGGATAAAGCAGCTAGAGATAATGAGAATGGGATGGGATGAGCTTTATTTCAGTGTTTTGTATTACGACAGACATACCGGTAGCTAAAACATTTTTTTTAATTTATGACATTTTAATAACCTGTTAGCTTTAAGCAGGGTTTTGAAATATTGCAGATATAGGTCAAGAGCCTCAGTAAATGTTCACGTCAAACATCAACAAAATAATGTTATCTCAGTGGCTTGTCATGGCAGAATGTTTGGTTCCAGGCACGTTGATTTTTTTTCAGAAATCCCTGGAATTTGGCTGGGAATTTCATGTCTCTAGAGTTTACACAGGATTGTAGTGTATGAGGTGAAAATGCCTTGCTAATGAGAGAGGTCTGAGAAGAATAAGCAGACTGGTTGAAGTTAACAGGAAAGCTATGGTAACTCAAATAACACTCTTTACAAGCATGATAAACAGAAAAGTATCTCAAGATGCACAACACACGGAATGTTGAGGCAGATTGGCTATAACAGCCGAAGACCACAAGGGGCTCCACTCTTGTTAGCCAAAAACGAATCTGAGGCTACACAAGGCGCCACTAAAACCAGACAATTGAAGATTGGAAAAATGTTCAACTATCTAGTTTTGTTAAGCCTCAATTTTACAAATTAGGAACTGAAGCTACGGTATATAAATTAATTTGAGGAATTGTCAGAGCCAAATGCATACTCTATTTAATTAAAATGAACTCAACTGAAAAGAGAAAATCACCCCTTCCTTCCTGTTCAGGCCACACCCACTATGAATTTAAATCCATATATGTGTGTGTTTCTCTAATAGAATGTGAGAAATTGGCTGTGTCATCCAGGCTTCCAGGCTGTGTCCTTCACCCCCTGTAGAGTGAAACAGTGGGATGGGGAGGGGGAAAAAATAGGAGGTGGAAGGATAATTTTGATAATGTGTGTGGGTGTTACTGTGCCTGCTTTTATATTTGTACCAAAGTCATGCTGTCCTCACTGTCACACCTAAAACTTTTACCGAAATTACTTCTCACACATCACACTCAACCTTCAACAGCCTCACACATAACAGGCACAACATGTAATGTGCTTAGAGGTCCTGTGTGGAACAGTACTTAAACTGGCTTAGTTTAGTGTCTCTAACAAGGATACAAAAATAAAAATAACACACAATATCGGGCAGATGTTGCATCCTATATGGGAATATTCAGTCTAGATTATTATTATTATTATTATTATTATTATTATCATCTTTTTTAATGCGACAGAATGTTCAGGGATTACAGTATGTTAGATGAAATGGCATGATAATAAATTAACCCCTTCAGACATAGTTCCATAGCATTTTTCCTGTGTCTGAAGGGTTATGTAAAATGCAATTAAAGAAAGAAAGAAAGAAAGAAAGAAAGAAAGAAAGAAAGAAAGAAAGAAAGAAAGACCAACCTGTGGGAGCCTCAAAAACCCAGCTGGAAGATATAGAGTGCTTCGAGGTCAGCGCGCACCCGGTGGCGGCCATATTGGAAGTCAAAGCTCGCTGTGTCAGTGCATTGTTGTTGTCCAGCGAAGCAAAAAGGGGTGACAATGCCGAATATGTGTGTCATTGTTGGCTGTAGTAACCGAGGGGAAAAGGGTGGCAAAAGCTTCTACAGACTCCCCAAAGTCGTGACTAACTAGGGAATTGCAGCACAGGAGAAAAGCGAGCGGAGGAGATGACAGTGGCTGGCTGCCATTAACCGATCAAATTTAGGACAACTTGACTGTATCCGGATTTGTTCTGATCACTTTGTGACAGGTAGGTTAATATTGTCTTGAATTTCATAGTTACTAAAATAGTTACTAAAATAGTTATTTTAATTTCATAGTTACCGGTAGCATCCAGTATGCTGGCTGTTGTGTGACCGTCGTACTTTCCCTCAGTCTCGTGGCCGCTTCAACATAAAACAACAGGGAAGCAACATGGGAGCAACCAGTGGTGTAGTCTACTTTTTTGCAGTGGGTATACTCAGTGCTTGCCATGCAACGCCCCCCCCCCGGGAAAAAATTTATACTCACACACACATATAACACGTGTGTGTTGTGGCTATTACTTGTACTCATCCATCTTGTAACTGTCCGATAACCTGAAAGCAACACCTCATGAGCACCATCACTGCCTAATGCAGAGTAATATGCATCTTGAAACTGGTTTTGTGTACAGATCTACTGTATGCAAAACAAATGTGGTTTAAATGTACAAAATTTATAAAATTTTGATTCACCGTTCAACTTAAGATAAGTGGGCTTTTCCATCATTGTTTTTTTTTTTTTTCATGCATCAAGAAAATTTTACATTGACATGTAAATTAAACACATATCACACAATGTTTTTAACATATTAAATGCATTTCTTATTTCTTATCTATTCAGCACATCAGCTTAAATGAACAAGAAAACATCCTAGATGTGCTAAAACAAATGTTTGCTTCAAAGAAGAAAAAAATAATTTAATTAACAAATATGCAATGCCCTTCAGTGTGTTAGTCTACAAGCTCTGCAAAAAAGGTCTACAGGACTTTCCAGGTGTTTTTATATTCTGGCATTTGAGGTCTGCATTGCCTCCTTGGTTGTGTTGCAGAGTGATGGCTAAGGACACTTCTGAAAACACTGAAATAGTGTCGTTTGTTTTTGTTTCATGATTTCGCAAGCTTGATTGAATGCTAGATAATGCCGCGTAGTCTGTCATGACTGAATAAGCACTGTTGCTTAGCAACAAGTCAAAGGCAACAGGCATCAAACTACGTAGCTTCGTACGACCTGTATGCTTTTCCCTCTATTCTGACGTCATTTGACTGGCTACATACACGGCAAGTGCAGACGGCTGGCTTGACTGACATAGCAACAGTTGCTGGGGGGGGGAGCTCCCAGAAGGGTCAATTCTCTGCTCTTGGATCAACTCGCAACGCCTTGAGTGCTGAGTCGGCTCTGTCAGCGTCTAATAAATGAAGCCCATAGGATTTGAATTGAATAGGCGCTTGTAGCGCTAGAGCGCGTTTGGTGGACACAGGCATCTAGGAATGGAACTGTGGAACATTCATCTGACAATGTTGACGTTGGTTTGGCCAGTTCAAATAACGAATATATTTTTCGGCAGGCGTATGCGCATACGCAAATCACTGAGCTCTTCAGTGAGTATACGGAAATCGCTGAGCTTTTCCAGTGGGCATACGGCGTATACCTGCGTATCACGTAGACTACACCACTGGGAGCAACATTCCCCAAGTCCAGCAATGCAGTTGCAATTTGCACACAAAATAGCATGTCTCTTGTCAACTATTATCCAGGGGTGTAGACTAGGCTGGGATAGTCTCTGCGAGTGTAACACTTTCCCTCTGATCACTTTTGTCTCTCCGTCTTCAGCAGTAAACACCGACACATCGCGGACCCAACCGGACACAAATCTATCGTATGCTTCCATGCTCTTGTAGTTCTGGAAATCCTTTAGTTCACAAAATGGACTTGGGTGAACCACTAGATAGTTCACAAGATCTATGTATGTTAAATGCGGCAACAAGCTGGGGTCAGCTTTCCATTCCTTCTCACTAACAGAGTATGGATCTACATTCCCAATGAAACGTACCTTCTCAGCATAACGCTCCCGTGCCTGCTTATCCAAACTTTCACAGTAGTGCTCCATCACTTCAGATGTCTAAATTCTTAAAAAATCCAAGCTTCTAAGCCCTCTAACGCGGAAACGAATCGGTGAATGTGTACTCTATGATGTGTACTCTATGAGCGCTCTGGAGCAAGTGACTTCCAAGATGGCCGCGCACGCGCAGTGTTACTATTTTTAGCATCATCTCGGAGCCCTCTATACTGTGACTCTGACCAGGAGAAAGCAGATATTAAGTATGGACAGTTAGATAGATAAAGAAAATTAAAAGGAAGAAAGTGAGAAAGACATGTGATGGACTGGTATCTCACCCAGGTTAGTTAGCTCACCCGGCCGACAGGCGATGAGCTTATCCCATCATGTGTTGTCCGTCATCCGTCAGTCGTCCGGCGCCGTCCACATTTCACAAAAAATGCTTCCTATCTCTCAGTTCTTCACCGATTTTTATTCTTTTTGGCAGGAAGGTAGGTCTGCCTGGGGCGCATATAGCTTCCACCCAAATTTGCATAATTGCAATTAATAATGAAGATATGGAGTAATTAACCCTAATGAACAGTTTCCACACAAATCACTTCTTCTCCCTCAATTCTTCACCGATTTTGATTCTTTCTGGCATGAAGGCAGGGGTACCTAGGGTGTATGTAACTTCTATCCAGATTTACTTAATTGCAATTATTAATGAAGTTATGGACTAATTAAGCCTTAATGAGCAGTTCAACAAAAACAAATCACTTCTCAGTAAATTCCTCACCGTTTTGGATTATTTCTGGCAAATAGGTAGGTATTCTTAGGGTGTGTATAGCTTCTATAATATAGCTTGTATATAGTTTGTATATAGTGTATATAGCTTGCAACATTTTTTGCACAAGCTGGCCCACTTTAGATTGCTCCTTCTTGATTAGACAGGGCCAGAGTGAGCTACGCCATCACTGACAGTTTCATTCAGTGTTCCTGGGATGGGTCTGTGGCAGTACTGAAGATGGGTGAATAGCTAAACAAGCATATGTTACTTAACTGTTATTAATCAATATATTTACCAAGTTAAATGTTATGAAGTGGCAGGGATGATTAAAAACACTTCAAGATCGTCAAGTCAAGCTTATTTGTATAGTGCTTTTAACAGCAGATATTGTCGCAAAGCAGCTTTACAGAAAATTAAAGACTTTAAACTTCTTCCCCATTTATTTTATGTAATTTTATTTTCTATTGCTTACTGTTTTGCTTTTACTTCTGTAAAGCACATTGAACTGCCACTGTGTATGAAATGTGCTACTGTATATAAATAAACTTGCCTTGCCTTTAAACATGAGCTCATTTTATCCCTAATTTAGATTAGGAAGATTGTGAGAATTGCCAAGATGACACGATTCATAACTATACAGACACAGTGGTAAAGTCAGGAAGTCAAAAGAAGAGAGTAGAGAAGGTCCTGGGCATTACTGAGCATGTGTCAAGGCTTTTTTTTTTTCCCCTCTGGGTCAGTATGATGAACATCATGGTGATTGTCTTAGAAATAACGACATATAATTTCCCTCAAATTATATAAGTATAATTTCCCTCAAATTATACTGGTAGTTAGTTCCTCCTCATGGACACATTAACTAGAGGATGCTATGGCCTAATGTTTAGAGAAGCAGCTTTGGGACCAAAAAGTTGCTGGTTTGATTCCCTGAACCAAGAGGAATGGCTGAAATGGCCTTGAGCAAGGCACGGAACCCCCCACTGCTCCCCAGGCTGCTCTGGGTATGTTGTATGTTGCTTTGGATAAGAGTGTCTGCTAAATGCCTGTAATGTAATGTAACTAAGACTGCACATATGTTGTACTAACTGCTAAATAAGTATTCATTAGTACAACATACACTTCCTCTTCCACTTCATTTTTAAGGCAATCCTCAAGTTTGCATGCTTTTGTGAAGTAAGATTGACTAATTACACTTAACTGTTTGTTAGGGTTCTATTCACATACACTGTAATTTCTGCATTCATCCATTGCTGTGGATTTGCTTGCTGAAACCATTCATTTGTTTAGCCCTGAGCACTGGTTTGATAATGGAAGCAACTGTGATGACATGAAAATCAGACAGGTTCACTGCTATTGTACTCTTGACTCAAATCATACAGCAAATTGTTCCTATTGGTAGATTTTGGTTGGACTCATTATCATCATCTCTCCTGTGGTATTCCACAACGCTCAGTCCTTGGCTCACTGCTATTGCCCAAGGAACACATCATTTGGCATGGTCCACAATCTAATTGTGATGATACACTTATTTATTCTGATTGCTCACGCATATTGCCTCGTCTCACCCGGACCAACTGACAGGCTTATATCAAGAACTGGATGGGTGAGAACTTAATAAGGCTGAGCTAATTATGTCCTTGGCCACCCTGGCAGAAACTAAACACCTCACAGCAGCTATCCTTGACATTATTACGTCCATGTGAGCACAGGTTGGAAATCCTTGTAGCACTTCATAGTCCTCATCGCAGTCTTACAATTTTCATAATATAAATATTAGAACACTGCCAGAAGTTGATGAATGTAGACAACTACATTGAAATGAAGTCCTTTATGAGCTTCCTGACTTGCACAAAACTCAGCTGCTAGTGTTTTTACTGACATCCAACTCTGGGAACATGACACGGTAAAATTTTATTTAGATTGGATGAGATTTACATGGAGAGAGCCGTGTAATAATGTGTAATAATTAATAGAGCATTTCTGGGATTTTAGGACTGTTCCAATCTGTCATGTCAGTAAATTTTATAGACTGAATATGCATGTGTCTGAAAAGATTATGCTACATTTTACCTTCTGGAAAATGACCAGGAGAAATAATCCCAGTGAATATACTGTACATCTGATCTGACTTGACATTATATCCTGGAGGAAAAATAGTTTTCATACCTTTTCTTCAGTATAAAAAAGCAGTCACTCACCAAGCACTGTCCAAGTATAAACTGCAAATTATAAAATGCATATGAAGTTTAACAGGTCTTGTCAAAGAGTCAACATTTCTGGGGCTTTCAGGTAAGATGTATTGAGTTAATAGCATGGACAGTGTCTGCAAAAGTATTCATCCCCCTTAGTGTTTGTCCTGTTTTGTCGCATTACAAGCTGGAATTAAAATGGATGGGGGGGTTAGCACCATTTGAGTCGCACAATATACCTACCACTTTAAGGGGCTTTTTTTTTGTGACAAAGAGTGTGCATAGGTATTCACCCCCTTTTGCATGGAATCCCCAAATAAGAGCTGGTCCAAACAATTAATTTCATACGTCACATAATGAGTTGATTAAGATCCACCTGTGTGCAGTGAAAGTGTCACAGGTCAGAGACAAAGTTATGGAGAAGTATAGATCAGGACTGGGTAAAAAATATCCCAAATGTTGAATGTCCCAAAGAGCACCAGTAAATCCATTATCACAAAATGGAAAGAATATGTCACCACAACAAACCTGACAAGAGAATCTTGAGCACCAAAACTCACAGACCGGGCAAGGAGGACATTAATCAGAGATGCAACAAAGACACCAAATATAACACTGAAGGAGCTGCTAAGATTCACGGCGGAGATGGGAGTATCTGTCCATAGGACCACTTTAAGCAATACATTCCACAGAGCGGGGCTTTTTGGAAGAGTGGCCAGAAAAAAAAAACATTGCTTCAAGAAAAAAGAAAATAAGAAAACACATTTGGAGTTTGCCCAACAGAATGTGGCAGACTCCCTAAACAAATGGAAAAAGATTCTCTGGTCAGATGAGACTAAAATTGAACTTTTTGTCCATCATGGGAAATGCCATGTGTGGCGTAAACCCAACACCCTGAGAACACCATTCCTACAGTGAAGCATGGTGGTGGCAGCATCATGCTGTGGGGATGTTTTTCATCTGCAGGGCCAGAAAACTGGTCAGGACTGAAGGAAAGATGGATGACACTAAATACAGGGCAATTCTGGAGGAAAACCTGTTTGAATCAGCCAGCGTTTTGAGACTGGGATGAAGGTTCACGTTCCAGCAGGACAATGACCCTAAATATACTGCTAAAGCTACACTGAAACATTTAAATGTCTTGGAATGGCCTTATCAAAGCCCAGACCTCAATCTAAGTGAGAATCTGTGGCATAACTTGAAGATTGCTGTATGCCAATGCAACCCATCTAACTTGAAGATGTTGGAGCAATTTTGCCTTGAGGAATGGGCAAAAATCCCAGTGGCTAGATGTGCTAAGCTAATAGACATACCCCAAGAGACTTGCAGCTATAATCGCGGCAGAAGATGTTTCTACAAAGTACTGACTTTGGGAGATGAATACCTATGCACACTCCAGATTTCTGTTTTTTTTATCTTAATTATTGTTTGTCACAATAAAACAACAATTTGCACCTTTAAAGTTGTAAGCATGTTGTGTAAATCAAATGGTGCTAATCCCCCCAAAATCCTTTTTAATTCCAGCTTAGAATGTGACAAAACAGGACAAACACCAAGGGGGATGAATACTTTTGCAAGACACAGTTTTGTGTAGACATGCTTTACCATGGTCATGTGACCAACTAATGATGAAGTACAACGTCACAGCTACACACACAAAAAACAAGCAGTTATAATGACGGTCCAACCAACCAATCAGTGTGTATTAAACTGAGGTGTATGTAGTACACAATTTTTTAAATTTTTTATTCTTTTTTTGTTGTTGTTGAACAGCCATGTGTCCATAATGAAGATACCCCCTTCTCTGTTGAATTTATTTTCTCCATGATATTCACTCAAAATCATGATGTAGACATCTTTTGGCAACATTACTTCACAGACATACACTACCGTTCAAAAGTTTGTGGTCACCCAGACAATTTTGTGTTTTCCATGAAAAGTCACACTTTTATTTACGACCATAAGTTGTAAAATGAATAGAAAATATAGTCAAAACATTTTTCTGGCCATTTTGAGCATTTAATTGACCCCACAAATGTGATGCTCCAGAAACTCAATCTGCTCAAAGGAAGGTCAGTTTTATAGCTTCTCTAAAGAGCTAAACTGTTTTCAGCTGTGATAACATGACAGGGTTTTCTAATCATCCAATGGTACAAGGGTTTTCTAATCATCCATTAGCCTTCTGAGGCAATGAGCAAACACATTGTACCATTAGAACACTGGAGTGATAGTTGCTGGAAATGGGCCTCTATACACCTATGTAGATATTGCACCAAAAACCAGACATGTGCAGCTAGAATAGTCATTTACCACATTAACAATGTATAGAGTGTATTTCTAATTAGTTTAAAATGATCTTCATTGAAAAGAACAGTGCTTTTCTTTCAAAAATAAGGAAATTTCAAAGTGACCCCAAACTTTTGAACGGTAGTGTATGTCTGGAAAGCTTACAGCATCCAAATAGTATTTAATACTTCATCATCTACATTGGCTTCCTGGATAATTCCCCAGAGTCTGGCGTCCATTTTCATAACCTATACATGAACTGAGACTTAAATTGGCAAAGGCTGAAGGAAAGAGATTCTTTGGATGGAATCTGCAGTACAAGCTTTTCTTCTCTTGCTGTGAGACATTAAAAGTTGTGAGAAGATGTGAGCTCCAACTGTGAGGAGTTCACATGGAATATTTAGACACTAATGATCAGCCAAAGATTGTGGTCTTATGAGACAGAGCTGCTCAACAATATTAAGCTGAAGACTAACACAATGGGCGGCACGGTGGTGTAGTGGTTAGCGCTGTCGCCTCACAGCAAGAAGGTCCTGGGTTCGAGCCCCAGGGCCGGCGAGGGCCTTTCTGTGTGGAGTTTGCATGTTCTCCCCGTGTCCGCGTGGGTTTTCTCCGGGTGCTCCGGTTTCCCCCACAGTCCAAAGACATGCAGGTTAGGTTAACTGGTGACTCTAAATTGACCGTAGGTGTGAATGGTTGTCTGTGTCTATGTGTCAGCCCTGTGATGACCTGGCGACTTGTCCAGGGTGTACCCCGCCTTTCGCCCGTAGTCAGCTGGGATAGGCTCCAGCTTGCCTGCGACCCTGTAGAAGGATAAAGCGGCTAGAGATAATGAGATGAGATGAGACTAACACAATGTTATTGCCACTAATGAAGAGCAACTGTCACTCTGGTTGTGTTTCAAATATCTTCCATGTCTGAATTGATTCCCATGTCCAGGAGGTAAAACAAATGAGACAAGAACTCAGTTACAAAGATTGACATTGTACCAGGATAGAATAAAAACAATTTCAAGATGGGTACAAAACATTTTTAATATAACATTTAATATTCAGTCTGATTTAGTGGCCCTGTGTTTTATATATATATATATATATATATATATATATATATATATATATATATATATATATATACACACACACACACACTGCTCAGCCATAACATTATGACCACTGACAGGTGACGTGAATAACATTGGTTATCTCGTTAGAATGGCACCTGTCAAGGGTATTAGGCAGCAAGAAAACAGTCAGTTCTTGAAGTTGGTGTATTGGAAGCAGGAAAAATGGGCAAGTTACTTTGGGATTGGACCACTTGGGGATTGGCCACTTGGACCAAAAATGGTCCAAGAGGATCTGAGTGACTCTGACAAGGGCCAAATTGTGATGCCAAGATGACTGGGGCTGAGCATCTCCAAAATGACACATTTTGTGGGGTGTTCCTTGTATGCAGTAGTTAGTACCTACCAAAAGTGCTCCAAGGAAGGACAACCAGTGAACCGGTGACAGGGTTAAAAAGTTAATGCTGGCTCTAACAGAAACGTGCCAGCATTAACTTTTTCAGCAGTTTGTGCTGCAGTAGCTCTTCTTTGGGATTGGACCATATGTGCTAGCCTTCATGCCCCATGTGAATCAATGAGCCTTCAAAACCCATGACCCTGTTGTTGGTTCACCGGTTGTCCTTCCTTGGAGCACTATCTGCATTTCTATTTCTTTAGTGATGCAAATATTCTGTATCTGTACCTTTTATTAAGATTTAAACCTGGAGTAGGTGTGGTCTAAACCAGATGGGCTCTAAGAGTGTGGTGTTTCTATATGATTGGACGATGTGATTTACAAAGCTAAGTTATCTGTGTATGACTGGGTAATGTCAGGGATCTAACTAGGCCTTTTCAGCATATCAGGCCGATACACAGTGTTTCCTTACCGCTACACCCACAATATTGCTGATATGCCTGTAAAAGTTGCCGCTACACTACTAAAAAGACTTGTCAATCTTGAAAATGTGGCCTTTTGTTTAATTTTCTCTTGTTATCCCTACGCAGTGGTGATGGTGAACTGCCATGCAAATGTTCTACATTTGGACATACTCCACTCCCCGTCCATGTAAGCATCTGGTGCATAGCTCCCTGAGCAGTTCTGTGTGGAAACTGTCACTGATCATGCTAGTCCGGTTTACCTCCTTTCTTATGCTGTGTTCGCAGTAAAGTGCCATCTGTGTTAAGAGGTGCTTATGCATGTCGGTCCCCAGCAATTTTTTTTATGATGCAGCACAGTGCATTGAAATGTCTGCAGTAACAGTCAGTAGGGGAAGGTATGATATGAGTTAGATCTGGATAGTTGTGTATTGTAATTGAATGGCTGAAGCTGAAAATAAAGCTGACACTTGGTGAACATCAACTGGTTGTTTTATTCTTATTCCATACATATGTCACTAATATAGTTGAACATTAATTAGAATAAGTCTTCAATCAAAAACAATCACAGCAACTTTTGGGTAAAAAAAAAATCTCATTAATATTACCAAAAAAGAGTGACTTTCAGGAAGGCCTGCAAGTTCCGGGAAATGTACTAGAATGCATGTAGAACCTGTGAGCTTTTGGGAGCCTAAGGTGGTCCCCGAATCCCCGGCCGTTATGACTGGGGCCACTATGCTGATATTTTGGTCTAGTTAGAACCCTGAACATCAATGGGTGATGAAGCATTACATGACTGCTCAAGTAACCCTTCTGGAAACATAGAGCAGATGTACAAGTGAAGATAAGTTTCAAGTATACATCTAGAACGAACCAAAACAATTAGCAAGCAAACTGGCCAAAACCAGTTCCAAGCATGCCAAACAGATATCTCCATCACTGACTGTTCAACATGCGCTGAATGGCTCTTGTTGAAATTTCAACATTGGTTTATAAGTATTTATAATTATTATGTATCATTATTATTAAAAAAGTATTTTAAAAATTGAAACAACAACTGACATTTTTCAGTGTGTGTGTGCGCGTCATGGCGTGCATGTGTCATGCTGGTAGGCAGCACACCAGTAGGCCGCACTAATACAAACAAAAAATTAACATCTACACCCGTCGTAACTGCCGACGAAAACGTAGAAAGAGCCCATTGTGTTGATAACAGAAATACTAAAATGTGTTTAGTTTCAACCCTGAAATTAGCGATTAGAACTGCGCTAAAAAGGGGTAAGATCCTAAATCTAGGATGGCGTATCCACGACCCGACAGCTGATTGTCTGGGAAATAGCCATTGGAACGCCTGGATAAACTTTGAACAAAACAATCGTCAACTTTCAAAACAGGAATGGATATGCTTTCAGGCGCAGGAGAGACAGTTTAGAAAAACACTGGCTGTTAAATTAATCAATGAAAAACAAACAATACGATTTACCGGAAGTAATCTACGTCATTGGATTAAACTTATAACCATTATATGTGGAGAGTATACTACAGAAATGGAGTCTACACAGCAACCCACAGGGACGGGAGAATGTTGGAAATACCTTTGTTAAAGTACACTGCAAGAATCCTACGGAAATTTCCCCTCTGTAATGCGCTACCACTGACACCTGACCCAGAGACACTCACCGAATGGATAGACCAACAGCTGTACTTCGTACGAGGAACCATCCAGCCTGAGCTCAGCAGAGTGACACAACCTAGTTGAGTGAGGGAACTCAGAGTGGTAAGCGAATGAGAACTGGCTTATCTCTGGAAAAATCATAGAAGCAAGGCAATAAATATCATCCTGAATGACAGTAATTATCCAGATCATCCTCCTATAATAACTGATGTGGACAAAGTTTATGAGCACTACATTGCAAAATGCCGGTCAAAACAAACACACCAGCAGACAAGCCCCCCATGGTGTGAGGCTTTTGATCTAGATAATCAGGACAGCCTCCCCAATACATCGGACTTTACTACAGAGGAGATCTCTAAAGTCCTTTCCAGCCTTCTGAACAACAAGGTGTGTGGCGAGGACGGCGTTACATATGAGGTGCTCAAAGCAACAAAACATTATTCAATAGTGACACTTACGCAGATTTTTAATGTCTGTCTAACCAATCGGAAAGTCCCTGACTCTTGGAAGGGGGCCATCATTCATAGGATTCCCAAAAAGAATAACATCCAAAATGACCTGTCTACCTGGAGGGATATACCCCTGCTCCCTGCAATATATAAGGTATTTATGAAGTGCATTTTAAACAGAATTTTACCCTGGCTGGTTGAATCTGGAACACTGTCATCAAAACAAAAAGCATACATTGAGAGGTAAGGAATGGATGAGCATGTCTTCTGTTTGAAGACTGCCATCGATGATTTCAAACATCAATCCTCCCGCTTTTATGCGGTGTTCCTTAACTTTCGTGATGCTTTTGGATCCCTGCCTCATTGTGTAATGCTACAGTCCCTAGAGGAAATAAAGTTGCCAGAACAATACATACAAATTGTTGAGGATGTGTATGACAAATCCTTTCTGCAAGTCATATGCAGATATCAGTTAACAAAACTGGTTAAACTTGAGGTTGGGATTAAAACTGGATGCCCCTGGAGCGCTGTGAATTTCATAGTGGCTTTAAACCAGTGGCTGAAATTGCTACGCCTTCTTGTCCCACCTGGCATTACATCTCCGAACTCTGTCCAGGTCTTTGCAGATGATGTCCTCCTAACATCGAGGGAGGAGAACGTTATTACCAACATGCTCTCACAAACTGATCGCTTTCTGCAATGGTCTGGGCTTGAAGAAGAAGAAACCTTTATTTGTCACATGCACACTTCAAGCACAGTGAAATTCATCCTCTGCATTTAACCCATCTGAAGCAGTGAACACAGGCACACACACCCAGAGCAGTGGGCAGCCACACTACAGCACCCAGGGAGCAGTCAGGGGTTAAGTACCTTGCTCAAGGGCACTTCAGCCCAAGGCTACCCCACGTTAACCTAATTGCATGTCTTTGGACTTTGAGGTCAAGACCAGCAAATGTGCAGTGTTCTTTGAACGGTGCAGCGGTGGCAACAGGTGGTATAGGGCAAAGCACGGCCACCCTCCCTCATTTACTATTGGTGGGAACGAGATTCAAGTCTATGCAAGACACAAAACATACAGCTACTTGGGACATACGTTTAATGTAGCTGGCAAATGGCAGGAACAGCTGGAAGTGATCTGCAAGGAATACTTTGCAAGATTAGACAAGATAGATCAATGCCCTCTGCCAATCTGCATGAAACTTAAGGCAATTTCGGGAGATAGCTCTTTCCAAAATTCAACATCTATTTGCCAACATTCACATTACTCAAAAAATGTTGAATGAACTGAACAATAAGACCGTGGAACTGGTGAGGAAATGGTTGAACCTAAACACACACACGACCAGGAGCATCCTCTTTCTGAAAAAAATCAGAGTGGGGCCTTGGAGTTCCAAACATCGAGTGGATCTACACAGCTACCCGGATAAGTCACCTATTGCACATGCTAAATAGCGATGATGCGACAGTTCGAGAAATGGCCCTGGGATCACTGCTGCTAGACTTAGGAAAACACAAGACCTCCCCTGCCCCCTGTTGACAACCAAGTTTCCTTGGCTTCAAGAAGAAACCTAACGGAAAATTGGATACTTGTGCCAGTGGATTTGGGGTGCGCTCGGATTGGCCGGATTTGAAGGACCTGTGTAGTAGTAACAACACAGAGTTGAGCTGGATACATACAAGCGGAGCCCAGGTGAACGTCAGTGAGGAGCTAATCATGGACTTAAATGTGCATGCGGAGGCAACTCTACATCATGACGGAATCAGTAAAAAGCTTAACGACCGGGCGTGCAGGTATGAGATTCTCCAGTATTTTCACTCACAACAACGTGCTCACTGGGTGAACTTGCATCTTCAAGGCAAACTCGTGTGCCTTCAGTGCGCCGATCACGCTGTTTCTCATGTAGCGCTGCACAATCCAGCTGTCAATGAAGGCATTCTAAAATTTGTCACCAAACTGGACTGCAAGCCCTTCGAACTCAGTATAACCTCTCTTTGTGGTTTCCGAGGCGTCATAAACCAGGCTGCTTGTTGCACAATAATAAAACAATAGAAACAACAGCGCATATAATGAATGGTTGTCCAGCATTTAAAGGCCTGTACACCGCTCGTCATGATGGCATTGTTAATATAACTGTGACAGAGCTGCGGAAAGTATATGGACAATCTGTAATACACACAAACAGAAAAATACAATTGAGCTGGTTTTCAAATTTGATTAACAATGTTGCTCTGAAAAATGTTATAAAAGACTCCCCTAACTCCCCTGACATAGTTGTTGTTGATGAGATTTTTAAAACTATTGTGATTTTGGAAGTGGGATGCTGTTTTGATGCATATATGGACTTGTGTTTTTCTGAGAAAATGATAAAATACCAGCCATTAGTGGATGCTCTGATTGTAGGTGGCTATAGTACAAATCTGGTGGGTCTCATTTATGGTAGCCTTGGACATGTCCATAGACTCTGTGTTAGAGGGCTGCAAATATCTGGCCTAAACAAGAAGAACTCAAAGCAGTTAGCAAAATATTGCTCTGTGTCAGCAATTATAGGCAGTTTGCATATATGGAGAAGGCGATGTCACATACTTAACATCTATATGTGGTTGTATGCCAGCACAGTATTTGTATTGATGTGGGAGTCACATAAATATTTGGGTGCTGTGTTGCTTTTTTAATAAGTATTGGTCCTCCTGAATAAAGTAATCAAAATGTTTGTGTGTGTGTTTCAATCCCACTACACTTTCACTCCTAATTCTGTATTCTGTCTCTGTATGTAGGTCAGTGCAGAACTACAGGAGAGCAGCTAGTGGTAGCATATTGTGTATGTGTGTGTGTGTGTGTGTGTGTGAGAGAGAGAGAGAGAGAGAGAGGTTTTAAGATAAATAAAGGGGCCTGAAGCCAGGTCCTGCGGGGGTAAAACTCAACTTTTGGTAGCCTCAACTGTTTTTCAACAACCCCCCACCCACACACACACACACACACACACGCACACACACACGCACAGTCTCTGCAGTAATGGCAGTAGCCAGAAGGTTGCTGAGGGGCTGCAGTGAAAAAGCAATGGGAAAATTGAGGCAGTGCTCTCTCTGAATATCTCTCTCTCTCCCTGTCCTTCCCTCTTTCACTTCCATCCATCTCCACCTGCACTGGTTAATCAGTCATTCCATTCAGTGTCCTCTACACAATATCTCACACATTTTTACATTCTGATCTGACACATTGTACCTTGTGGGCACACACACGCGCACACACACACACACACACACACACATATATTGTGTGTGTGTGTGTGTGTGTGTGTGTGTGTGTGTTGGATATTCATTTATTGGCATTGCCTAAATACACTGACACAAATACAGCAATTGTAAAAATTTTATCAAACTAGTATGGAATTGTTTAAAGGATATTTCCCTATACTGCACATACAAGTGCATCTCAAAAAAACTCAAATGCCATGAAAAAGTTCAATGTTGTCCATCAGTTATTTAAGAAAGTGAAATGTTAATATATTATAGCCTCATTACACATCAACTAAAATATTCCAATCATTATTTTTTTCTATTTTAATCTTGATAATTATGGCCTACAGCACCAAAAAAAAAAAAAAAAAAAAAATCATTATTAGAATATTTAATTTCAAGTTTGAGTAAAACAGTATAAACACCATGTATCTCTCAGACTAGTTCAGAACACACAAACACAATCATGGGGAAGGCTGCTGATTTGAGAGTTGTCCAGAAGACGGTCATCCTCCACACAATCATCCACAAGGATGGTAAGCCACAGTAGGTCATTGCTGAAAAGGCTGGCTGGAAAAGGTGCACAAGCAATAGGGATGACCACAGCCTTGAGAGGACTGTCAAGAAAAGTCAATTCAAGAACCCGGGAGAGCTTCACAAAGAGTGGACCGAGGCTGGTGTCAGTGCATCGAGCCACCACACACAGGCGTCTTCAGGAAAGGGGCTACAACTGTCGCATTCCTAATATCAAGCCACTCCTGAACCAGAGACAATGTCAGAAGGGTGAAGTTTTCGCAGTCTGTGATGATTCGGGGTGCCATGTCATCTGCTGGTGTTGGTCCACTGTGTTTTATCAAGTGCAAAGTCAACGCAGCCATCGACCAAGAGATTTTAGAGCACTTCATGCTTCCATCTGCTAGCAAGCTTATGGAGAATGCTGATTTCCTTTTCCAGCAGGACTTAGCACCTGCCCACAGTGCCAAAATTACTCCCAAATGGTTTGCTGACCATGATATCACTGTGCTTGATTGGCCAGATAAGTCACCTGACCTGAACCCTATAAAGAATCTATGGTGTATTGTCAAGAGGAAGATGAGAAACACCTGACCTCAAAATACAGACAAGCTGAAGGCCGCAATCAAAGCAACCTGGGCTTCAATAACACCTCAGCAGTGCTACAGGCTGATCGCCTCCATGCCACGCTGCACTAATGAAGTAATTTGTGGTAAAGGAGCCCCAACCAAGTATTGAGGGTATAAATGAACAAACTTTTCAGAAGCTGGACGTTTCTATATTGTAAATCTTTTTTTTTTTAAATTGATCTTAGGAAATATTCTAATAATTTGAGGCAACGTCTCATCTCATTATCTCTAGCTGGTTTATCTTGTTCTACAGGGTTGCAGGCAAGCTGGCGCCTATCCCAGCTGACTACGGGCAAAAGGCGGGGTACACCCTGGACAAGTTGCCAGGTCATCACAGGGCTGACACATAGACACAGACAACCATTCACACTCACAGTCAATTTAGAGTCACCAGTTACTCTAACCTGCATGTCTCTGGAGCACCCGGAGGAAATCTATGCAGAGAACATGCAAACTCTGCACAGAAAGGCCCTCGCCGGCCATGGGACTCAAACCTGGACCTTCTTGCTGTGAGGCGACAGCACTAACCACTACACCCCACACACACACACGATTTCAAAAAAGTTGGGACAAAGTACAAATTGTAAATAAAAATGGAATGCAATAATTTACAAATCTCAAAAACTGATATTGTATTCACAATAGAACATAGACAACATATCAAATGTCAAAAGTGAGACATTTTGAAATTTCATGCCAAATATTGGCTCATTTGAAATTTCATGACAGCAACACATCTCAAAAAAGTTGGGACAGGGGCAATAAGAGGCTGGAAAAGTTAAAGGTACAAAAAAGGAACAGCTGGAGGACCAAATTGCAACTCATTAGGTCAATTGGCAATAGGTCATTAACATGACTGGGTATAAAAAAGAGCATCTTGGAGTGGCAGCGACTCTCAGAAGTAAAGATGGGAAAGAATCACCAATCCCCCCAATTCTGCGCCGACAAATAGTGGAGCAATTTCAGAAAGGAGTTTGACAGTGTAAAATTGCAAAGAGTTTGAACATATCATCTACAGTGCATATCATCATCAAAAGATTCAGAGAATCTGGAAGAATCTCTGTGCGTAAGGGTCAAGGCCGGAAAACCTGTGATCTTCGGGCCCTTAGACGGCACTGCATCACATACAGGCATGCTTCTGTATTGGAAATCACAAAATGGGCTCAGGAATATTTCCAGAGAACATTATCTGTGAACACAATTCACCGTGCCATCCGCCGTTGCCAGCTAAAACTCTATAGTTCAAAGAAGAAGCCATATCTAAACATGATCCAGAAGTGCAGACGTCTTCTCTGGGCCAAGGCTCACTTAAAATGGACTGTGGCAAAGTGGAAAACTGTTCTGTGGTCAGACAAATCAAAATTTGAAGTTCTTTATGGAAATCAGGGACGCCGTGTCATTTGGACTAAAGAGGAGAAAGACGACCCAAGTTGTTATCAGCGCTCAGTTCAGAAGCCTGCATCTCTGATGGTATGGGGTTGCATTAGTGCATGTGGCATGGGCAGCTTACACATCTGGAAAGACACCATCAATGCTGAAAGGTATATCCAGGTTCTAGAGCAACATATGCTCCCATCCAGACGACGTCTCTTTCAGGGAAGACCTTGCCTTTTCCAACATGACAATGCCAAACCACATACTGCAGCAATTACAGTATCATGGCTGTGTAGAAGAAGGGTCAGGGTACTGAACTGACCAGCCTGCAGTTCAGATCTTTCACCCATAGAAAACATTTGGTACATCATAAAATGGAAGATACGACAAAAAAAACCTAAGACAGTTGAGCAACTAGAATCCTACATTAGACAAGAATGGGTTAACATTCCTATCCCTAAACTTGAGCAACTTGTCTCCTCAGTCCCCAGACATTTACAGACTGTTGTAAAGAGAAAAGGGGATGTCTCACAGTGGTAAACATGGCCTTGTCCCAACTTTTTTGAGATGTGTTGTTATGAAATTTAAAATCACCCAATTTTTCTCTTTAAATGATACATTTTCTCAGTTTAAACATTTGATATGTCATCTATGTTCTATTCTGAATAAAATATGGAATTTTGAAACTTCCACATCATTGCATTCCATTTTTATTTACAATTTGTACTTTGGGGCGGCACGGTGGTGTAGTGGTTAGCGCTGTCGCCTCACAGCAAGAAGGTCCTGGGATCGAGCCCCGGGGCCGGCGAGGGCCTTTCTGTGTGGAGTTTGCATGTTGTCCACGTGGGTTTCCTCCGGGCGCTCCGGTTTCCCCCACAGTCCAAAGACATGCAGGTTAGGTTAACTGGTGACTCTAAATTGACCGTAGGTGTGAGTGTGAATGGTTGTCTGTGTCTATGTGTCAGCCCTGTGATGACCTAGCGACTTGTCCAGGGTGTACCCCACCTTTCGCCCATAGTCAGCTGGGATAGGCTCCAGCTTGCCTGCGACCCTGTAGAAGGATAAAGCGGCTAGAGATAATGAGATGAGATGAGATTTGTACTTTGTCCCAACTTTTTTGGAATTGGGGTTGTATATGAAATAACTTATATAAGACAATTAGCAAATTTAGAGTGCACTAAAGAACAACTTTGGGTGACACGGTCGTGTAGTGGTTAGCACTGTCACAGCAAGAAGGTTCTGGGTTCGAGCCCAGTGGCTGATGGAGGCCTTTCTGTGTGGAGTTTGCATGTTCTCCCTGTGTCTATCTGCGTGGGTTTCCTCTGCGTGCTCCGGTTTTCCCCACAGTCCAAAGACATGCAAGTTAGGCTAATTGGTGGCTCTAAATTGACCATAGGTGTTAATGGTTGTTTGTCTCCATGTGTCAGCCCTGTGATGACCTGATGACTTGTCTAGGGTGTACCCCGCCTCTCGCCCATAGTCAGGATAAACGGTTACAGATAATGGATGGATGGATAGATCTTCCAAGCAAAACAATTTGAATCAAAAATCATTGAACACTGAGGGAGGAGTCGTGATTTTCCTGAAAGTTTGTTAACCAGCCTAATTAGCAACTTGTTAATGAGACATCACAAAACCAGTGAGTAACTTTTGTGTAGACTGATTAGATCTTCCAAACAAAACAATCAGAATCAAAATCCATTGAAAACCCAGGGAGAAGTAGTGATTTTTGCAAATTGTGGACAGACAGACAGATGGAAAGACGACTGATGCCGCGTGATGGCAATAGCTCATCACCTACAGCCGGTAGCTAACAGTATAAAAGGATAAGAATATACTCACTGAGAACTTTATTAGGAACACCCCTATGCCAACACATTTGTGCAACTATCTAATCAGTCAGTTGCAGTCCAATGCAGAAAACCAAGGAGATACAGAACAGCAACTTTGTATAATGTTCACCTCAACCATCAGAATAGGGGGGAAAAATGATCTCAGTGATTTTGACCGTGATATGATTGTTGGTGCCAGACGGGCTGGTCTGAGTATTTTTCTAACTGCTGATCTCCTGGGATTTTCACATACAGCAGTGCACAACATATTAAACCTTGAGGTGGATGGGCTACAATAGTAGAAGACCATGTCAGGTTTCACTTCTGTCAGCCAAGAACAGAAAGTTGATGCTGCAGTCAGCACAGGTTCACCAAAACTAGACAGTTGAAGACTGGGAAAAAAAAAAAAAAACCTAAGGAAGCCAAGGTGATCTGCATCAGGAATATTGCTGAACTGGACAAACTCCAATGACTGTCGTGAACTGGACTACAGCTACTGGAACAATGATCGTCATGATCTGGACTGGTTTGGGTGAACTGGACTGGACTCTGGGTAACAACAGAATACAACCATGACAAACAACGACAGAACTCACTCTACATCTGGGGAATATAAGCACATAACACAGAGGATAAGTAAATATCAACAACTGGATCTGGAAGGATTTGAACACTCTGATTACAATATGATGGATTTGGAACAGGATAGATCCGGACAGCAATTTTTTATCCGCCATAAAAAACAATTGCTGCTACTACACAGATGATCAATACAACCAGAACATTAATCCTGACATACATGTCAACCTTTGGTCAATCAAACCTGTATAACCAACCTCCAAAATCCGTATTTCCCTTATAAAATCCATATAAGATGCAAATTAAAATAATTTACCTAAAATTTGAATGATAATTAGCAATGATATATCCCAGTTACTTTTTATTCAATATTAATAACAATAAACCTTCAGAATAAATACAAAGTATTTTTCCAGTCTCACCTGTGAAAGGTAATCCCATGTGATCTCGTTTGGACGGTAAACCTGTTGGTACAGTTAAACGCAGCACATGAATGAGGCATCTTTATTCTCGGCTACTTGCCCCATCCAATATGGCGGCGAGGATGACGTATGATTCTACGCAGAAGGCGGCATCTATGTTTATATGTCTATGACTTCCCAGTTGGCGGGATTCTTGCAATGCGGTGTGCGCATGATCAAAAGTGGAACGAAGTCTCGCTACCACAAGATAACGCGCGATTTAATAAGACTCTTTACTAGCTGTCTATGGTGTACAGTATGTTTATCATCGTGGGAATTGATTATCGCTCTAAATAAATATTGAAGTTTTTTTTAAAGAATCCGTATAACTTTATTTATACGCCCGTATACCACGTTTATTGAATCAAATCCGTATAAAATACGGACATTCCGTATAGGTTGACATGTATGTCCTGAGGGCAAATTATCAATCATTCATTTCAACAGTAGAAGCTTATATGCAAATTTCAATAATATTAAGAATTATTTACATACATTTTATAAGCCATTCAATATAATAGCAATATCTGAAACATGGATTGACACTGAAAAAGGTATAGACTTTGAATTAGATGGCTATGAACTCAGGTACATAAACAGACAAAATAAGGGTGGTGGAGGAGTTGCTATGTATATTGATAAATCTTTAGACTTCAGGGTTTTGAATGGAATGACAACTGGGATTGATAATCGACTTGAATGCTTAACAATTGAAATCTGCATGTAGAAGAATAAAAAAAGTTATTGTGAGCTGTATTTATAGAGCACCAGGGTCAAGCATAGATACATTCAGTGAGTGGATGGAAAGTGTATTTTCGAAAATAGGTAATAAAACTATTTTTATGTGTGGGGATTTCAATATTGACATATTAAATCCAAATAAACACAATGCTACGACGAATTTATCAATACAATATATAGCATGAGCCTATTTCCAAGAATCACTAGACCTAGCAGAATTACATCTCATTCTGCCACTCTCATTGATAATATTTTCACCAATGACATTGATAATAATACAATAAGTGGATTATTAATCAATGACATAAGCGACCATTTGCCAGTTTTTACAGTTTGTGACATCAGACACAGGAAAAAGTCAAACAAGCAAACAGTATATAGATGAGTAAGAACAGAAGAATCCATTAACACACTAAAAATGAATTATTGGAGTATAATTGGGATATTATATATAAAGAAAAAGATGTTCACCTTACATATAACGAGTTTCTAAGAATATTTTCCTCATTATATGATAAGCATTGTCCAATTAAGAAATATAACAGAAAACTAGCATATACAAATTGCCCATGGATTGCAAAAGGTCTACAAAATGCTTGCAAAAAGAAAAATACACTCTACAGAGATTTGATAAGACAGAGAACTAAAGAGGCAGAATATAAATATAAAAAATATAAGAACAAGTTAACTGATATTATAAGGGCAAGTAAGAAAGATTATTATAAGAGGATATTAGATGACAATAGAAATAACATTAAAGGAATATGGAAAATACTAAACAATATTATAAGAAATGGATCTAAACACAATAATCTCATCTCATCTCATTATCTCTAACCGCTTTATCCTTCTACAGGGTCGCAGGCAAGCTGGAGCCTATCCCAGCTGACTACGGGCGAAAGGCGGGGTACACCCTGGACAAGTCGCCAGGTCATCACAGGGCTGACACATAGACACAGACAACCATTCACACCTACGGTCAATTTAGAGTCACCAGTTAACCTAACCTGCATGTCTTTGGACTGTGGGGGAAACCGGAGCACCCGGAGGAAACCCACACGGACATGGGGAGAACATGCAAACTCCACACAGAAAGGCCCTCGCCGGCCCCGGAGCTCGAACCCAGGGCCTTCTTGCTGTGAGGCGACAGCGCTAACCACTACACCACCATGCCGCCCACACAATAATCTGCCAAAGTATTTCATTGATAAGGATATTGAAAATTATAACATGAAAGATGTGGCTAATAGCTTGAATGAATTCTTTGTACGTGTTGGATCTGACCTTACAAGAAAAATCCCTGATTCAGGTTCATATGATGAACAGTTATTAGAGAGAAATCCTTGCTCATTGTTTCTTCAAGCAGTAGATGAAAATGAAATGTTGAATATTGTTAAAAAATGTAAGAACAAACAGTCCACTGACTTTAATGATATCAATATGTCACTGGTAAAAAAGGTCATTGAGGGCATTGCTAAGCCATTAACATACATCTGTGATTTATCATTTCAAACTGGTTCATTTCCAAATAAAATGAAAATAGCTAAAGTTATACCTCTGTTCAAGGCTGGAAACAAACATCATTTCACAAACTATAGACCTGTCTCCTTGCTCCCACAATTTGCAAAAATACTGGAAAAACTCTTCAACAACAGATTGGACACATTTTTAGAAAAACACAAAATTCTTGCAGAGAATCAGTATGGGTTTAGGTCAAACAGATCAACATCATTGGCAATAACAGAGGCAATAGAAGAAATCACAAATGCTATAGATTGCAAGCAATATGCTATTGGAGTATTTATTGATTAAAAAAAAAAGCTTTTGACACAATCAACCATGAAATATTAATCAAGAAACTGGAAAGATATGGTATCAGGGGAATAGTACTGGATTGGGTGAAAAGTTATTTAAGTGGGAGACAGCAGTTTGTGAAATTGGGCGACTGTGTTTCTTCATGTTTGGACATTGCTTGTGGGGTCCCCCAGGGGTCAGTATTGGGCCCTAAGTTTGTCATTTTGTATATTAATGATATACAGTTAGGTCCATAAATATTTGGACAGAGACATTTTTCTAATTTTGGTTCTGTACATTACCACAATGGGCGGCACGGTGGTATAGTGGTTAGCGCTGTCGCCTCACAGCAAGAAGGTCTGGGTTCGAGCCCCGGGGCCGGCGAGGGCCTTTCTGTGTGGAGTTTGCATGTTCTCCCCGTGTCCGCGTGGGTTTCCTCCAGGTGCTCCAGTTTCCCCCACAGTCCAAAGACATGCAGGTTAGGTTAACTGGTGACTCTAAATTGACCGTAGGTGTGAATGTGAGAGTGAATGGTTGTTTGTGTCTATGTGTCAGCCCTGTGATGACCTGGCGACTTGTCCAGGGTGTACCCCGCCTTTCGCCCATAGTCAGCTGGGATAGGCTCCAGCTTGCCTGCGACCCTGTAGAAGGATAAAGCGGCTAGAGATAATGAGATGAGATGAGATGAGACATTACCACAATGAATTTTGAACAAAACAATTCAGATGCAGTTGAAGTTCAGACTTTCAGCGTTAATTCAGTGGGTTGAACAAAATGATTGCATAAAAATGTGAGGAACTAAAACATTTTTTAAACACAATCCCTTCATTTCAGGGGCTAAAAAGTAATTGGACAAATTAAATTATTGTAAATAAAATGTTCATTTCTAATACTTGGTTGAAAACCCTTTGTTGGCAATGACTGCCTGAAGTCTTGAACTCATGGACATCACCAGACACTGGGTTTCCTCCTTTTTAATGCTCTGCCAGGCCTTTACTGCAGCGGTTTTCAGTTGCTGTTTGTTTGTGGGCCTTTCTGTCTGAAGTTTAGTCTTTAACAAGTGAAATGCATGCTCAATTGGGTTGAGATCAGGTGACTGACTTGGCCATTCAAGAATATTCCACTTCTTTGCTTTAATAAACTCCTGGGTTGCTTTGGCTTTATGTTTTGGGTCATTGTCCATCTGTATTATGAAACGCCGACCAATCAGTTTGACTGTATTTGGCTGGATTTGAGCACACAGTATGTCTCTGAATACCTCAGAATTCATCTGGCTGCTTCTGTCCTGTGTCACATCATCAATAAACACTAGTGACCCAGTGCCACTGGCAGCCATGCATGCCCAAGCCATCACACTGCCTCCGCCGTGTTTTACAGATGATGTGGTATGCTTTGGATCATGAGCTGTACCACGCCTTCGCCATACTTTTTTTTCTTTCCATCATTCTGGTAGAGGTTGATCTTGGTTTCATCTGTCCAAAGAATGTTCTTCCAGAGATGTGCTGGCTTTTTTTAGATGTTTTTTAGCAAAGTCCAATCTAGCCTTTTTATTCTTGAGGCTTATGAGTGGCTTGCACCATGCAGTGAACCCTCTGTATTTACTTTCATGCAGTCTTCTCTTTATGGTAGATTTGGATATTGATACGCCTACCTCCTGGAGAGTGTTGTTCACTTGGTTGGCTGTTGTGAAGGGGTTTCTCTTCACCATGGAAATTATTCTGCGATCATCCACCACTGTTGTCTTCTGTGGGTGTCCAGGTCTTTTTGCATTGATGAGTTCATCAGTGCTTTCTTTCTTTCTCAGGATGTACCAAACTGTAGATTTTGCCACTCCTAATATTGTAGCAATTTCTAGGATGTTTTTTTTTTTCTGTTTTCACAGCTTAAGGATGGCTTGTTTCACCTGCATGGAGAGTTCCTTTGACCGCATGTTTTCTTCACAGCAAAATCTTCCAAATGCAAGCACCACACCTCAAATCAACTCCAGGCCTTTTATCTGCTTAATTGAGAATGACATAACGAAGGAATTGCCCACACCTGCCCATGAAATAGCCTTTGAGTCAATTGTCCAATTAATTTTGGTCCCTTTAAAAACAGGATGGCACATATTAAGGAGCTGAAATTCCTAAACCCTTCATCCAATTTTAATGTGGATACCCTCAAATGAAAGCTGAAAGTCTGGACTTTATGTCCATGCCCATTATATAACTATAACCTGAATATGTTTCAGTAAACAGGTAAAAAAAACAAAATTTGTGTCAGTGTCCAAATATATATGGACCTAACTGTATGTAAAGTCACTAAGGTATTGCATTTTGTGTTGTTTGCTGATGACACAAATATTTTCTATTCTGGGGATAACTTACAAAAATTACAGAAGGACATCACTATAGAAATGAACAAACTAAAAAAAATGGTTCGATAGAAACAGGTTATCACTAAATTTGAGCAAGACAAAAATAATTGGAATATTTGGTAATTGGACAAAAATAATTGGAATATTTGGAAATTGTACACTGAATACACAGGTACTAATAAAAATGGAGTTGAAATAGAAAGAGTTCAAGAAATTAAATTTTTGCGGGTAACCATAGATGACAGAATCAATTGGAAATCGCATATCAGACACGTACAAACTCTCAAAAAGTCTCAAGAAGCATTGCAATAATAAAAAAAGCAAAAAAGGTTTTGGATCAGAAATCACTCCATACTCTTTACTGTTCCCTAGTCTCACCATACTTTCAATACTGTGCTGAGGTTTGGGGCAACAACTACATACACTACGGCCACTAACCATCATTCAAAAAAGAGCAATATGGATCATTCACAATGTTGGCTATCAGGAACACACAAACTCATTATTTTTACAGTCCAAATTACTAAAATTTACAGATATCATGGATTATCAAACAGCTCAAATAATGTTCAAAGCTAAAAATAATCTATTACCAATAAATATACAAAAATTATTCAGTATCCATGAGGGGAGTTATAATTTAAGGGGAAAAATTCACTTTAATTTAACTTTATTTCGTACAAACAGGAAAAGTTTTTTGTGTTTCAGTTAGCAGGGTGAGACTATGGAACAGGTTCACCATGGAGTTGAAGCAGTGTCCAAGCATGAAACAGTTTAAAATGAGGTTCAAAGATACTATTTTCAAGAGGTACAGGGATGAAGGAGGTGATGGGTAGTACTAAGTGTTATGAGAACACTTTTCTGTTACTTTTCGTGTCTGTGTGCATGGGTTGTGCATGCGTACTGTATGTGAAGGTGTATGCTTATAATAGATATATTTTATATGGGTATATGTATGTATGTATGTATGTATGTATGGGGAGGTGTGTGTATATAGGGATGTATATGTGTATATGTATGTAGATATGTATGTATGTATGTACGTACCGGTATGTATGTATGTATGTGTATGGATATATATAAATTACATTTAGGTTTTTCTAAATAAAAGCCAGAAATACATTTTATTTATCTATAAGTATCAGGCATGAGCATCTAGACAGGTAACAAGGAAGCTTGTTATTGTTATTCATTATTTAAGGAGAAGGGATGGGAGTTTATAAGTTATACTTCTTCTCACTCCTTTTCGAATATGTATTTCTATGCATTATGTTTAAATGTTTATTTTATTTTTCTTTTTATTATTGCTTTTCATATTTGAAATAAACACTTCAATCAGTCAATCAATCAAAAACGCTCGCTTAGCTAATAATGTTTAGTTGTCATTGAGTGATGACAACGTGACTTCACGCAGCTGATTGATAGTACTCAAGTATATCCCAGGCCCTATATGTGCTAGTCAGAGTATCACTGTCCTACTTCACGGTGGGCCTTAGAAGCATAGGCTACCCAACTACATAGGTCACTATAAAGGCTATAAATGCATATATTCTATTTGAATTAATATTGACAGCAAATTATAGTGATCATTAAATAATCAACAAAGCGAATAACAACGTTGTAAGGTTCACTAGGTGTGGGTGGAGCACAGAGGACGGCAGGACAGAGACTGAGTTCGCACAACTCTTTTATTTCCACTTTTCAGTGCAAATATCTTTCACTCTCAGCCACACACGCACACACATTCCAGTCATCTGGTTGTGGAGAGAGCTCCCTCTGCTCTCGCTCTCTCTCCTTAAATAGGGCGCGGTCACTGGGGAGACACACAAACACAGGTTAATTGCCGTCAGGTGTAGTGATTCTGCCACTTACCTTCCCTGACTCCGCCCTCCTGTCACAGACTGGCGCTTGACCACGCCCCTGCTGCCACATACCCCCACCGCCCGACTCAGGCCGGGTGGCCGTCCGGCCTGCAGCCGACTCCCCCCCCGCCCCTTGACGGGAGAGGAAGTCCGCCACAACCATCTGCGCCCCCGGCCTGTGGACCACCTTAAAATTTAAGGGTTGGAGTGCCAGATACCAACGGGTGATCCACGCGTTGGCATCCTTCATGCGGTGGAGCCACTGGAGGGGCGCGTGGTCCGAACAGAGGGTGAAAGGGCGCCCCAGCAGGTAGTAGCAGAGGGCGAGGACCGCCCACTTGATTGCCAGACACTCTCTTTCTCGATAGTGCTGTAGCGCCCCTCATGCACTGACAGCTTCCTGCTAATGTACAGGACAGGGCGGTCCTCCCACTCCACCGCCTGGGACAAAACCGCCCCCAGCCCTCTGTCCGACGCATCGGTCTGCAACATAAAAGGGAGAGAAATGTCAGGGGAGTGTAATAGTGGCCCCCCACACAGTGCAGCCTTTACCTCAGAGAAAGCCTGCTGGCATTGCTCCATCCACTGGACCGGATCTGGTGCCCCCTTTTTAATGAGATCAGTCAACGGGCTGGTGACGTCTGAATAATTAGGTATAAACTTACGACAGTAGCCAGCCAGCCCCAGGAACTGTCTCACCCCCTTTTTGGTCTTGGGCCTCGGGCAGGCCACAATCGCTGCCGTCTTGTTAATTTGGGGACGCAGCTGCCCATTGCCCAAGTGGAAGCCCAGATACCATACTTCCACCCGCCCAATCGCACACTTCTTTGGGTTGGCTGTGAGACCCGCTCGCCTCAGCGACTTAAGGACGGCCCTCAGGTGTTGTAAGTGCCGCTGCCAGTCATTACTATAAATGATTATATCGTTGAGGTATGCGGCCGCATAGGTGGCGTGGGGGCGGAGGACCCTGTCCATCAGCTGCTGAAACGTAGCAGGCGCCCCAAACAGCACAAACGGAAGTGTGACGAATTGGTGCAAGCCGAACGGTGTGAAAAAGGCCGTTTTTTCCCAGGATAATGGAGTCAAGGGGATCTGCTAATAACCCTTTGTTAAATCCAGCGTCGAGTAAAAATGAGCCGTGCCTAGCCGATCGAGCAACTCATCAATACGAGGCATTGGGTACGCATCGAATTTAGACACCGCATTGACTTTTCTATAGTCCACACAGAACCGGACTGACCCATCGGCCTTGGGTACCAAGACCACTGGGCTGCTCCAGTCACTGTGGGACTCCTCGATGATGCCTATTTCGAGCATGGCCTCGAGTTCTTCCCGAACCACTTTTTTTTTGTGCTCGGGTAACCTGTAAGGGCGGCTACGCACTACCACCCCCTGGGGCATCTCAATGTGGTGCTCTATGAGGTTGGTGCGGCCGGGCAGGGGCGAGAACACGTCCGAAAACTCGGTCTGCAACTGGGCAACCTCCACGAGTTGGGTCGGGGAGAGGTGGTCTCCACAGGGGACCGGAGAGGTACGCAATGCCAATGTTCTCTTTTGAACCTCCGGCCCCAGCTCCGCCTTCTCCGGAACCACCAACACCAACGCCACGGGGACCTCCTCGTTCCAGAGTTTGAGTAGGTTGAGGTGGTAAATCTGTAGCACCCCACCCCTATCTGTTCGTCTCACCTCATAGTCAATGTCCCCGACTCGCCATGTGACCTCAAAGGGCCCTTGCCACTTGGCGACTAATTTGGAGCTCGATGTGGGCAACAGTACGAGTACTTTCTCTCCCGGTGCGAACTCCCTAAGGCGCGTACCCTTGTCGTACAGGCGGGCTTGCCGTTCTTGGGCCTGCCGCAAATTCTCCTGAGTTAGGTGCGTGAGCGTGTGGAGTTTTGCACGCAGGTCAATAACGTATTGGATCTCGTTTTTACTTGGTGAAGGTCCCTCCTCCCAATTTTCCCGCAGCACATCTAAGATGCCGCGCGGCTTACACCCGTATAACAATTCGAACGGGGAGAACCCCGTGGAAGCTTGGGGGACCTCTCGCACTGCAAAGAGCAAGGGTTCGAGCCATCTATCCCAATTACGTGCGTCCTCACTTACGAATTTTTTAATTATGTTCTTGAGGGTGCGGTTGAACCGTTCTACTAAACCGTCCGTTTGTGGGTGATACACTCTGGTGCGGATCGGCTTAATACCCAATAACCCATACAGTTCGTTCAGTGTACGTGACATAAACGAGGTGCCTTGGTCAGTCAGAATCTCTTTCGGGATTCCAACTCGGGAGATAACGCGGAAGAGTGCCTCCGCAATACTGCGTGCTGAGATATTGCGAAGAGGCACTGCTTCCGGGTATCGCGTTGCATAGTCCACTAGAACTAATATAAAGCGGTACCCTCATGTTGACCGATCTAATGGCCCGACGAGATCCATCCCAATTCTTTCGAACGGGGTCTCGATTAACGGTAGAGGGTGCAAAGGCGCTTTTGGAATGGCCGCTGGATTTACTAACTGGCATTCGCGGCACGCCGTACATCACCTACGGACATCGCCACGAATCCCTGGCCAATAGAACCGGGCCATTATTCGGGCTAGTGTTTTCTCCTGCCCTAAGTGTCCAGCCATGGGATTAAAGTGAGCCGCCTGGAATACCAATTCCCGGTGACTCTTTGGAATTAAAAGCTGCATGACTCGCTCTTTAGTTTGAGTGTCCTGCGTCACTTGGTATAATCTATCCTTCATAATCACGAAGTAAGGGAAGGACGGGGTGGCGTTCGGCAGGAGCGTTTGACCATCGATTACTCTCACTTGGTCAAACGCATGCCTCAGAGTCTCGTCTCGCGACTGTTCTAATAGGAAATCCGCGAGGGATTCCCCAATAGAGAGAGGAGGAGCCGGCGGCTCCTCACTCTGACGTGGAGATGACGTAGACGGCTCTGTGACAGCTGCTTCCGCCAAAGCGACACTGGGACCTCCCCCTGTTAAATGGCAGGACCCACTCTTCACTAAATGTGTCATTAAATCCCAAAATCCCGGCCAATCAGTCCCCAAAATTAAAGAGTGGGTAAGGTGAGGATTAACCGCTGCCTTCACTATGGCTTTTTCCCCTCTGAAAAAAATGTGGACTGACACCAAAGGGTAGCGGTGAACATCCCCATGCACACACAACACCTTCACCCCCTGTGCTCCCCCCAATGCCTCGTTTTGAACCAGGCTTTGGCGAATTGAGGTCTGATTACAACCAGAATCCACCAACGCCTGATATGTAGCCCCTTGGATACTCACCGGTATGCGATACACACCGGCCCGATCGAGGGCGGCCTCTAGCGCGTCGGGGATCCGAACCACCGCGCCCACCTCCATTGCCGTGCACTGCTGTTGAAGATGGCCCGGCTCCCCGCAGCACCAGCAAACCGGCCCGGGCTTTGCCTCTGCACCGGTGTTCTGGGGCTCACTCACCTGAGGTGGGGGAGAGACAGACACAGAAGGGAGAAATGGGAGGGCACCACGGGTGCGGCGGGCCGGCTGGGGTGGCACCGGCCCCCGTCTCCGTGGTGGGGGAATGGGGCGAGGACGGGACACAGAAGGAGGGGGGGAGAGAGAGAGAGAGAGAGAGAGAGAGAGAAGAGGAGAGAAGAGAAGACGCCGTCTGCTGTCCTGCCGCCGGAACAGCCGCCAAATGATCCTCCGCCAGCTCGACTGCCTGATCCAGCGACGCCGGGCGGTGGCACCGGACCCACTCCGCGGTTCCTGCTGGTAAGCGAGCGACGAATTGTTCCAGCACCACCTGGTTGATGATCCCCTCGGCGTCGCGGTTGTCGGCCCTCAACCACCACCAGCAGGCGTCCCGGAGCTGCTGGCCAAACGCGAATGGCCAGCCAACTTCCTCCAAGCGCAAAGCGCGGAAGCGCTGGCGCTGTTGCTCTGGTGTGCGCCCCACGCGCTGGAGGACGGCCTGGCAGAGGTCAGCGTAGGCCAGCCGGCGGTCGGCAGGGAGCTGTAGCGCGGCAAGCTGCGCCTCTCCTGTTAGGAGGGGGAGGAGGCGCGCCGCGCGCTGCTCCATCGGCCACCCTGAGGCTTCTGCGACTTCTTCGAATAGCGTGATGAAATGGATCCTGCAGACCCATCTTGGTAATGGTGAGGGGAGACGGGCCTGCGGCCGGAGCGCTGGTGGACCCCGCCGACGCGAGGAGGTGCCGGAACGCCTCGCAGTCTTCCTGCTGGGCCAGCACCAGGGCTTCAAAGTGTTGCTCCTGTTCCTTCCGGAGGATGACGAGCGCCTGGTGCTGGCTTTGCTGGGCCGTGGCGAGGGCGTGGACCAGGTTGGCGAACGGGGAGGACTCCATGGGGCTGATTGGCTGGTGCTCCACTCTGATCCCGGGTTTCGGCACCACTGTAAGGTTCACTACTGTAGGTGTGGGTGGAGCACAGAGGACGGCAGGACAGAGACTAAGTTCGCACAACTCTTTTATTTCCACTTTTCAGTGCAAATATCTTTCACTCTCAGCCACACATGCACACACAGTCCAGTCATCTGGTTGTGGAGAGAGCTCCCTCTGCTCTCGCTCTCTCTCCTTAAATAGGGCGCGGTCACTGAGGAGACACACAAACACAGGTTAATTGCCATCAGGTGTAGTGATTCTGCCACTTACCTTCCCTGACCCCGCCCTCCTGTCACAGACTGGCGCTTGACCATGCCCCCGCTGCCACAAACGTATTTGATGTATTTTGATGTATTTTGTTTTACACTGCGACTGGGGATTGTGGGATATGGTAGTGAACATGCATATTACATGCAAAACGGTAAACAACACACTGGCCCCAGGAGCTCAATGGAATGTCTCTCTGGACTTGTCATAAGCCTACTGTCGACTGAGAATGCCGTGCGCATAAATTGGATCTTCTAGATTTGATCGACAACTTTGCACAAAGTCAGAAAAATACAGTAACCTATGAGTTCGTTATGGTGCGCCGACACTAGTGTTTTTGTCCTCCATTTATGATGTGCCGTCACCAGGAATGGTAGGCTACGCCATTCGTTCATCGGATTTGTCTACCATGTCTCCAACATTGGACAAGGAATTCAAACTGCAGCCTCACAACTACACAATGAAGGTAAGAAAAACCCTAGCTAACATTAACATAGACTATAATGGCAGGTGGATTACAGGATAGTGTAGGCTTCGAATGTGTATGGTCAAAGAGAGTGCGAGAGCAGGCAGCGCGAAAGACAGGTAGCAGGCAGCAGACGTGAAATCAATTGTCAGTCAGAAAGAAAATAGGTAAATGTGTGGAAAACATTGTTCCTCCTCTGATTCCTCAGAATCTGATTCTGATGAGGATTGACTGTCTATGTCTATAGTTTGGTTTTGTTATGATTTTTGTTACTGTCACCTTTAATTTATTCATCTCATCTCATCATCTCTAGCCTCTTTATCTTGTTCTACAGGGTCACAGGCAAGCTGGAGCCTATCCCAGCTGACTACGGGCGAAAGGTGGGGTTCACCCTGGACAAGTCGCCAGGTCATCACAGGGCTGACACATAGACACAGACAACCATTCACACTCACATTCACACCTACGGTCAATTTAGAGTCACCAGTTAACCTAACCTGCATGTCTTTGGACTGTGGGGGAAACCGGAGCGCCCGGTGGAAACCCACACGGACACGGGGAGAACATGCAAACTCCACACAGAAAGGCCCTCGCCGGCCACGGGGCTCGAACCCGGACCTTCTTGCTGTGAGGTGACAGTGCTAACCACTACACCACTGTGCTGCCCCCTTTAATTTATTATTTATTTTGTTTAGTCAGTGTTCATATTTTCCTTGAGGCTTAAAATATTTAAATACTTAAAATCTTAACTTTAATAAACATGACTTAACATGGTAGATCCTTGTGTATTGATTTTCATAGGCAGTTAGAGTGAAACATTTGCAACTGGGTCATTGAGGTTGATGGATAATTGTTCTGTAGTAATGTAATAAGGACTAGGGTTTGGGGAGCAGGCTTTTCTATAAAGCAACTTGGATGATATGATACAATTTTTGTTTTCTTTGTATGAGTCTAGAGCAGTTGAATGCAGTTGGAATAGGCTAATGGAATACATTCTATAGTTGCAGGTAGATAACAACCTAATGATGCAATCTTCACTTCCTTTGTGTGTTTCCAGTGCTCAATTGAACAAATAAGTTGAAGCAGGATGACTCCTGTAGTTGCTGGAAGATAATGCTATAGATTTCTAACCATCATTTTGAATCACTTTTTCTTTATTGCCTTTATTTACCTTGTAAATAACCCTTGGACATGGCCAAAAAGACCAAAAAAATGACTAAAATGACCAAAAAGACATTTTAGGCTACCCTAATGTCATGTATTTTTAACACAATAACTGAATAATCAGCTCTGTAACAAAGTATGGATTAGAAAATATTAACATTTCTAGGCATTATAATGTATATAATGGCTGAATATGAAATGGCTGGTAAAAATGTTGAGTGGCTCGTAGATTTTAGAATTTACCTGCCACAGTGGCAGGTGGATGAAAAAGTTAAGTTCCATCCTTGATATCTCATCTCATCTCATTATCTCTAGCCGCTTTATCCTTCTACAGGGTCCCAGGCAAGCTGGAGCCTATCCCAGCTGACTATGGGCGAAAGGCGGGGTACACCCTGGACAAGTCGCCAGGTCATCACAGGGCTTCCATCCCTGATATGTTGACTTGAAATATCTTGAGATAAACCCAAATAGTTTCACTGTTGAGCTATTGATAAATGTATTTTATCCTCCCATCTTCTAACATGACCTGATGTTTCTGAGTATGAGCATGCAGCAGCACCTTGAGAACCTGACAGACCCAGGATATTGTTAGAGCTGAGAGTTTTTTATTGACTTTCACTTGAACCAACTTAACAGAACAGGAATGAAACTAATTCCAACAGCTTGTTTCTTCTCCTTGCAATCTTTGCAGTGCTATAAGCACTATAAAAATAAAATTGAATCAAATTGATTGTCAGTAAAGAATGCCCCTGAGATGATTTGAATGGAATAGCTCAACAGGGGGTGTGACATATAAATTTCCCAGTGTAGTGCTATTTTCAAACTCAATTTATGCTAAAATTGTGTTTGTGCTCCTGTTTGAGACCCTTTCTTAGTGCAAACACAATGCCAACAGTAGTTTCCGAACACCAAGGCGAGAGCCTGGTTTCATCAAAGCTCACTATTTAAAGGATATTATAAATATATGTTTTTTTTTTCTCCCATGGCATAAGTTTGTCTCAATTTTTCAATAAAGAGCCTGATACTGTATTTATTAAGCTCCTGTATTTATGGTTCAAATTGTAGTACCAGGTTCATTATTTAGATAAAAGATGGATAACTTTAATATTTAGAAACATTTTTCTCGTCAGATTCTGATCTGAAAATGTGTCAGTTTAATAAAATACACTTTTTCCTCCATGTGCGAGAAAGCAGTCCTGTCACAGTCATAGCTGTTTCATTAATAATGTAATAAACTTTTCTGCAGAAACTCAGAGTGAAATGAAATATGCAAAAAAAAAGAAAATTCCCCTCCTTGCATAATACCGTGTCAGAAAAATTGTGTCATTTTTAATGATGGGTTAAAACAAAAAAAAAAAAGAAAGAGAAAAAAACCTTGCAATTAAATTGGCCGAAGTGTATTTGATGGATGGAAAATGTTCTTACAAGTCACATTTCCTTTATTTCTCAATTCCTTTTCAGCATGCATGAATAAAATATACACCGATGAATAGACATTAAAAAAATAATAATAATAACCTGAGGCGGCATGGTGGTGTAGTGGTTAGTGCTGTCGCCTCACAGTAAGAAGGTCTAGGTTCAAGCCCCGTGGTTGGTGAGGGCCTTTCTGTGTGGAGTTTGCATGTTCTCCCCGTGTCCGTGTGGGTTTCCTCCGGGTGCTCCGGTTTCTCCCACAGTCCAAAGACATGCAGGTTAGGTTAACTGGTGACTCTAAATTGACTGTAGGTGTGAATGGTTGTCTGTGTCTATGTGTCAGCCCTGTGATGACCTGGCGACTTGTCCAGGGTGTACCCCGCCTTTTGCCCGTCGTCAGCTGGGATAGGCTCCAGCTTGCCTGCGACCCTGTAGAACAGGATAAAGCGGCTAGAGATGATGAGATGAGATAATAACCTGAGCTTTCTTAACAATAGTAAAGCAGTGCTGAAGATTACTACATAATACAAAGTGGAAATTAATCTATTTACCAAGTTCATATCTGTGTACATTTCTGTTCTGAATATGTTTATTGTCGGAGTAATACTGTAAACTAATCTCATGTAGGAGATAAAAAACCTAATCATTTTAGGAAATAATGAAGTCCTTAAGCATGAAAATGGATAAACTTCAGCCCACTGCAGGAAATGATATGATGATATGAAGGAATAATTATTCTGTTTTTTTTTTGTTTGCTAATGCATCAATCTCATTTAGAAAGATCCTTAGTCGCTCCTCGAATAGTCAGGAAAAACAATTAAAATATGCATGTTTTCCCAAAGCTCTATTGCTGCCTTTCTCTCTCTCTCTCTCTCTCTCTCTCTCTCTCACACACACACACACACACACACACACACACACTGATAAATAAAACATGTCTCCCTTGACATAATGGAGCAGTCACTACAAAGAAAATCAGAATTATATAGATTTCTTCTCCTCCAGGAGTGACGCTGAAATTAAACACAACAGTAATAAGAGTAGATGTATAAAAAATGTTTTCTTTTTTTTTTTTTGCATGTGATATGAATTTAGGTATTGTAATTCACCTGAAAAAAAAAAAACCTGTTTAAGAATACAATGTATTCAATTCAATGATATATTGCTTTCAGCAACAGATATTTTCAATAAGTAGCTTTAAGGGAAATAATATTTAGTCCTTGGATCCCTGATGAACAAGCCAGAGGCAACTGTAGCAAAGAAAAACTCTCCGAGACAGCTCAAAAGTGAACATACCCTCTTGTGTGAATAGTGAGCTCAACTGAACAGTGGGATTTTAAATCATTCCTCTTCAGTTATTATATACACAAGACACAGTAGTGTGCAATATATAGTAATTTATCACCGTGCACATCAAAATTAGTGATCAATTTAGATCAGTTAAAGATATGGATGGCATTTAAGAATTATTCACCAAAGGTGAAGTGAATAATAAAGACAAAGTTGAGGTTATTATTCACAGATATTCATCGAGCCTGAGGCAGATAATCATTTTAGTATATAGTGTCTTGCAAAAGTATTCATCCCCCTTGTCACAAAAAAAAAAAACACTTTTCCACCTTTAAAGTGGTAGGCATATAGTGTAAATCAAATGGTGCTAACCCTCCAAAAATCCATTTCAATTCCAGCTTGTAATGCGACAAAACAGGACAAACACCAAGGGGGATGAATACTTTTGCACTTATCTATGCTGAGTCACATAAAATACTTTGTTTTGAAATCGATAAAAAAAAAAAAATCACAATTCCACCTTACGGTACCTTTGAATAGTTGTTGACCAAACTTTGTAGCATTTTTATTGCTTTTAGGAACAGCATTTTCTTTCGTAAACTGTAATTCTTTGTCACTTACAGTGACAAAGCGATTGCCAGCCATTTTGCTGAATCACTCAAGGTGATTACTGAGAAATAGTCTGAATTTCTCGATTGATCAGCACACACGATTTTCTATAATCACCTGCACGTTTATATTAAACCGAGTTAAGTTAGTAAGATGAATACTATACTGAAATTGTGCACATCATTTCTTGACCTTACATATAATTACAGACTGAAGTGCTAGGAAATGGAGTTTGTCTGAAACAGAGGCATGTCTTGCTTGATATTGTTATATCATAGTTCTGATGTCTTCAGTATTGTTCTACAATGTAGAAAATAGTCCAAATGCAGAAAAACCTATGGATGAATAGGGGTGTCCAAACTTTTAAACTGTATATCATTGCTTTATATTGAGTCTTGCTTTAATGCAGCATAATACAGGGTTTTTTTTTTTTTTTTTTTTTTTTTGTAATCTGCCCAATTCCAAAAACATGAACTCACAGATGCCTATGACTGGTTAGTGTTGCTGTAATTGACAGGCAAGAGAGATTATGCCAGTTTTGTTCTCTTGAGCACTTGGCCACAGATAGCTGTGGCATTATTGGGATTCAAACTAGCAGTCTCCAGGTGATTGGGCAAAAGCTTTTCTGTTGCACCACATGGGAACTAATGTATTACATCTATCAGCAAAATCTGTTTCATCAGTCCCTTTTTCAGCCTAAAGGCATGTGCTTGTATTTAAAGGTGCTCTAGACACACCAAAAAAAAAAAAAACTCAAACGCCTCTACTCCAATAGCCAGGAAGGGCTGTTTGGGCACCACCAAATGCATTTTAACAGTCCATCTTTGGTGTGTCTAGGGCCAGAGGAAACCCACACAGGGAGAACAAACAAATTCCACACTGAACGGGCCCTCATCAGGTTCAAACCCAGAAGCTTCTTGTTGTGAGGCAACAGTGCTAACCACTACACCACTGTGCCCAAAAGCTGCTACTCAACAAAAAGCTGGTGACCTTGGATGGATTAACTACATGCAGGTGTTTTTATGAAAATCAAATTAAGCAGCTGCATAACCTGACTCTGAACAGGACCTTTTTCTTGTTGAAATATTCATGGATTATTATTTGGATGCAAGTCTCAGATGCTGAATACAGACCTGAATCTGTACAAATTTGCAAGTGGAAAAAAAATAAAAAAATAAAAAAGGGGGAATTAATACAACGTTAAAGAGACTTATGTTGTAAAAGCTTTTGAATGCTATCAGTTTTATAATCCATCCATCCATTATCTGTAGCCACTTATCCTGTTCTACAGGGTCACAGGCAAGCTGAAGCCTATCCCAGCTGACTATGGGCGAGAGGCAGGGTACACCCTAGACAAGTTGCCAGGTCATTGTAGGGCTGACACAGAGACAAACAACCATCCACACTCACTTTAGAGCCACCAATTAAACCTAACCTTCATGTCTTTGGACTGTGGGGGAAACTGGAACAAACCCACACAGACATGGGGAGAACATGCAAACTCCACACAGAAAGGCCCTCGTCGGCCACTGGGCTTGAACCCAGGACCTTCTTGCTGTGATGCAACAGTGCTAACCACTACACCACCGTGCCACCCCAGTTTTGTAATAATAGAAGATTTTCAAATCATTTTGCTGTCATAAACAGTTTAGTAGGCAGTCTGAGAGGGTAAGCGATGCCCAATAATTGTGTACAACCTCAGCGCTGAATGTCACAACAAATTTCTGACATTTCATGATGCCATGTCATGATCCTTTGTGAATATTAGGAATGTAGCCGGCCAATATAACTTCCTGTGGAGTAATTTTCCTGGTAAACATTTTGAAATAACACCATGTATTGAAACCAATGTGTCTTAGTTATTAAGTTAATTAGGTCGATGATCAAACTAAACTTTCAACCCCCTTGAGAGCAAAGCCCACATGATCATTACTCGAAAACAACTTCCAAATCCTCTTTTTAAAACAGCACATCCTCATTAATAAAAACTTCACAGGCTCTGAAGCAAATACATTCAAACTTGATAGCAAATAAAATAAAATAAAAATTCCCACAGCCAAGTGCAATGCATCAAAGCCTTTTATCCTTTCATTTCTTTCTCTCTCTCTCTCTTTGATTAGTCCATCCTTCTGTAAATTCTGTGATTGTCATGTCCTGATTACATGACCCCCCCGAACTCCCTCTCTCACACACACACACACACACACACACACTGATGCTTGGACCCAGCGTTCATTATAAATGTTTTGTTGTAATAAATCGAGCTGACTTGACTTAAAGTGGTTCCAACAGAAATAAGCTGCCATTTGCTCTCTATAAAAAAGTTAAAAGAAAATCATTTTGCGCTTTCACCCAGCTTGAGGTTATGGAGGTCTTTGCTAACAAGGCTATGGAGTTTCAGGCCAAACGTGGTTGTGATTTATTGATCTTTGAGGAGAGAAAAGGTTGAGAAAGAGCTGTTTTAATTGCACTGTCAGGAGTGGGAGCACTGCTGCATGATCCTGAGAAAGAGTCCGTTCTCTTCTCTTCTGCTCTGTCCTTTTCTTCACGGTGCTATTCTCTACACTTTAGTATGAGGAAAGAGAGACAGAAGAATATAAAGAAGAGTGCAAAGAGAAATGTACATGAGAGCAGAAGAGAGTCATACCAGAATGTCATACCAAAAATTCTTTATATATACACAGTACTGGGCACTTTTTTTTTCTAATGTGGGAACATTTCATTTCATTATTTTTAGCCATTTTTGGTCTACAGCATTTCTTTACATGTGCTCAAGACTTTTGCATGATATCCATGAACAATATATATGTAAGAGAGGGATATGTATAGATAGATAGATAGATAGATAGATAGATAGATAGATAGATAGATAGATAGATAGATAGATAGATAGATAGATAGATAGATCCCTGTCTTATTTATATTGTTCATGGACAAATGTTTAAGGGACTCCTTACAAGAGGTAGAAAACGAAGCTGAGAAAAAAGAGCTGTTCAGGTATGCAGACAACCTAGCAATCTCCGCAAACACATCTGAAAGTCTCCAAAACTCTATTAATAGGACTGACAACACCTTCAAGGACAACAGAATTAAAATCAGTGGCGACAAAACTGAGGTACTCCACCTATCATGACAGCCACAAGAAATCTCCATTTATCTGCAAGAACAACAAATGAAACAGACCAAAACATTCAAAAACCTTGGGAGTTATGTTTTCACAATCAAATGACTCCGAAATAGAGATCAATCATAGAATCAGCAAGATGAGTAGTACTGTTGGCCTCTTATATCCCCTACTCAAAGACTGAAACATCCCTGTCAAAGTCAAAACCATCGTATACACCTCCATACTCAGACCAATCCTCTCATATGGAAATGAAGCTTGGGCATTAAACTCCAAAACCAAAAGTAAGCTCAATGCTGCTGAAATGTGAGTGTTAAGTATCATAAAATGGGTGACCCATATGGACAGAGTGAGGAATGATGACATAAGGAAGGACTTGAACATACTTGGTATAGAAGAGTTTGTCGAGCAAGGACAACTGAGATGGTTTGGCCGCTTGAGAAGAATGGATGAAAACAGGCTCCCACTGAAATACTACCACTACAAGCATGAGGGTCCGAGGCTGGTGGGAAGGCCCCGGATAAGATGGATAGATAACATCAGAACAGCTCTGGAGGAAAGGGGAACAACCTTGAAGAAAGTGGAGGAGGAATTCTTCCTTGACTGGCAGAAATGGACATGCTTGAGTAAAAGGCCGATCAACTGACAAAGTCTTAAGTGTTTACCTTGCGCTAACCTTTCTGGGTGGCATGGTGATGTAGTGGTTAGCACTGTTGCATCACAGAAAGAAGGTCCTGGGTTCGAGACCAGCGGCCAACGAGGGCCTTTCTGCATGGAGCTTGCATGTTCTCCCCATGTCTTCGTGGGTTTCCTCTGGGTGCTCCAGTTTCACCCACAGTCCAAACACATGCAGGTTAGGTTAATTGGTGGCTCTAAATTGACTTTAGGTATGAATGGTTGTTTGTCTCTATGTGTCAGCCCTGTGATGATCTGGTGACTTGTCCAGGGTGTACCCCACCTCTCGCCCATAGTCAGCTGGGGTAGCCTCCAGCTTGCCTGCAACCTTGTACAGGATAAGTGGCTAAAGATAATGGATGGATGGATGGATGGATGGGTATCAGTTCATGGGACTTATTCTCTTCTAACAAAGTGTCTAATGTTGCACATTATGTTTGTACCATCAACAAAAAGTCAGCAAGAGCCTGACTAAAATCTTTCACTACATTGCTAAGAGTACACAAAAAATTGGATGACTGACATTCACACCCATGTGTTTTCCTTCCTCAAACTGTTGCCACAAAGTTCAAAGCACACAATTGGATAGAATGTCTTTGTATGCTATAGTGTTAGAATTTCCCTTCAATTAAACTTGAATAACTTGAGAACCACAAGCTGGCCTAGTGGTTAGTCTCTCGACCAGGAAATCACGAGTTCTACTTGTGGTCAGGTCATACCAAAGACTATCATAAAAATGGAACCTACTGCCATCTGGTAATGCATGCTACAATACAAATGCAAGTGAGGAGTCAAACTCTTGCAGTTACAAGAGGACTAACCCCCCACTGTAACTAACTGTATAATAGGCGAGAGGCCAAGGGCTATAGAAATAAACAGAGATGTGTTGTGTTCTGTGTTTTTATATTATTTTATAATTGTGTATATTTTTTTATTATTATTTGTATTTCTTGTTACTTTCATTTATGCTCCATCCTTATAGTATCTGTACATCTGTCTTTGATGTAAAAAAAACCATATCAGCGCTGCACCTAATGCGCCTGAAAGAACTGGTTAGTACTGGGACAGGAGACTGCCTGGGAAGACCAGATCCTGACATGGGAGGGACTTGACTTTTTTTTTTTTAACTTGAAGAGGTCCAAACCTGTTCCAACATGACAACGTCCCTGTGCATAAAGTGAGCTCCATGAAGACATGGTTTGCCAAGGATGGAGTGGGAGAACTCAAGTGATCTGAACAGAGCCCTGATCTCAACCCCTCAACCCCACTGAACACTTTTTGGATATGCTGGATATGTTTACTATGCTTTAGGCATTCTCATCCTGACATCAGTATATGATGAATGAGCACAAATCCCAACAGCCATTGTCCAAAATATAGTGCATGAGAATGTTCAAAAAGCACATGTAGGTGCTTTAGTTGGGTGTCCACAAAATGTTTAACCACAAGGTGACTAAACAAGAGAGTTTGTCAGTTTGTCAATATTTCCACATACCTGCATGTTCCTGATTTACAAAAGGTCATCTGTCATCCAGAAATGCTAATTCATGTTGCTTTGTGAAAATAATTCTCCCATTCTCTTGTTGTTGAAACTGTGTGTTTGCTGGTCAGTTTTGGATTAATAATAATAATAATAGTAATAATAATAATAATAATAATAGCAGCCCAGACATTAAATTGTCTCATCCACCAGGCAGATTATATGTAAAATATGCTTGACTTGCTCTCTTGATGACTGGATATCTTAGCAAGGTACCTTTTCCCCAGGATAAGCTCTGCTGAACATAAATTATATATTTTTTATTATTTATTTATTTTTCTTTACAAATAAGCTAGAGCAAGAGAGTCAGTCATATATTTTTTTAGTTTATTTATTTATTTATTTTAAATCACATTTCTGCGGCCTTTAATTTGGAAAGATTCATTTTAGCACAGTTCCTTATTGAGTGAGTAGAAAAATGTGAAAATATGTGCTTTTACAATCTTAGAGTGTAACAAATTTTACACACACACACACACACACACGCTATCACAACCATCTGTCGCCATATAAAGAAACCAGGAAAGTTATACGGTAACATTAGCAACATCTCCACAAGGCCAGCATACTCCCCACCACATGCGCGCTCACACACACACACACATTTCATCTCTTTGTTCAAGTAGAACATCTGTTCTTCACCACTATACAGTAGCTGTAACTATAGAAACATGGTCTTTCTCTTTTAAAAGCAATTTAGTTTTAAAGTTTTCAAACTGATCATTAAGTTTATTTGCTAGTTTATCCGATAGAAAGAACATACATCTGCTAGGCACTTTGTTAAGAACACCCATCCACCTGCTGTTTTACACAGTTATCGAATCAGCCAGTCCCCTTGACAGCAGCACAATGCATAAAATCATGCAGATACAAATCAAGAGCTTCGGTTAATGATCACTTCAAACATCAGAATGGGAAAAATTGTGATCTCAAAGTGTGACTCTCTTTCACTGTGGCATGGGTGTTGGCTTGAGTATTTCAGAAACTGCTGCTCTCTTGGGGTTTTCACACTCAACAGTCTGTAGAGTTTCCACAGAGTGGTGCAAAAAAAAAAAAAAAAACACTGAGTGAGTGAGCGACAGATCTGTGGGTGGAAACAAATGCCTTTTTGATAAGAGAGGTCAGAGGAAAATGGACAGATTGGTTCAAGCTTTTTTTGCCAGGAAGGACATAGTAACTCATAGCAACTTTTTACACTTGTGGTGAGCAGAAAAGCATCTCAGAAGGCAACAGCAGAAGGCCACATTAGGTTCCACTCCTGCAGCCAAGAACAGGAATCTTAGAATTAAGAACAAGTTCCTATTAAAGTGTCCAGTGAGTGTATTTATACACTGTAAATGCTGAGTCAGTATTCTCTCCCAAATCTGTGATGCTCAGACCCCTCATTATTGCTCATATAAAGATGTCTACTTGTTGGGATAAAGATCTGATGCTCTGCTACCTTACTGTTGAAAGCAATAATAATGTGAAACCTTTAAATCACCCTGGATGCTGGACTGCTTGTGAGATTTACCTCAACTGACATTTCTTTTAAACTTTCCAGCAATACTTTATTTAAAGAGTACCTACATGGCCTTTATGAGAAAAGAAAACACATGCAGTACCAGTCAAGCATTTGAACACCCCTATACTCATTCATCATTTCTTTTTCTGTATATGGACTATTTTCTACATTGTAGAACAATACAGAAGACATCAAAACTATGCAATAACATATGGAACAAAAAAAAGTGCTAGAAAACAAACAAAATGTTTCATATTTCAGATTCTTCAAAGTATCCAGCGTTTACCTTGATACCACTTTGCACACTATTGGCATTATCTTAACCAGCTTCATGAGGTTGTCACCTGGAATGTTTTTCAGTTAACAGATGTGCCTCATCAAAAGTTAATTAATGGACGAGTTTCTTGCCTTCTTAATTTGTTTGAGATCAAACAGTAAATAGACCAGTGGCTACAATTATCGACACCTTTTCAGATTTGCCAATAAAAAACAATTATGCAATTATCTGATGACACAGTGCATTACCTGAGATGGAATTTTTTCAGCACGATCAGCAATTTGAGGAAAACCCGGATGTTATCATTGCAGGTAAGCATGATGGAAAGATCATGGACATGTTTTTACTGATCAAATTCACCGATATTTTATGATCTGCTTGTCGAAACCTACTTTGTTTCTTACTCTTTCATTTGACACTCGCCATTTTGTATCTAAAGGCATGTGTGAGAAGTCATGTGAGGTGTCGATAATAGTGATCACTTTCACCAGTGTCCACCATTATCGACACCCTGTGGAATTAAGTGACATTTACAACTGTTATGGATCGATCTTTATGTAACATTGTTGAAGAAGATGCAGTACTTAAAAAAAAAAAAAAGTGCTGTGATTTATAATTTTTTTCTAATTCATAACAGAATGGAATGTTTATAGAGTATTTAGAATCCTATGGCAATAAATAGAATGAGATGAGAATTTAATTACTAGCACATAAAAAATGACAGCCCTGTGATGACTTGGCAACTTGTCCAGGGTGTACCCCGCCTTTCGCCTGTAGTCAGCTGGGATAGGCTCCAGCTTGCCTGCGACCCTGTAGAACAGGATAAAGCAGCTAGAGATAATGAGATGAGATGAGATTAAAAAAATGACATGCATGAAATATTCAGATTTTTCTATTCCATTCAGATTTTTTTTTTTTTTTGCAGTTTGTTGTAAATATCTACTACATATTAAAATCTCAGGAGACATTTTATATTTTGGTTGGAGGAATGTCATGCAACCTTTGACCTGGATTTTCATGTGGTTACAATGTCAATTAAAGCCGCTAGTGGCCTTGACGGGCCCTCGCACGTGTGGTTCCGCAACCCAGGACATCCCGCCACCCAACAAAACAGTCACATGTCATATATTCATCAAATGTTCAAAGGTGATGTGCATGTTGCAAATGCCATGACTGCTTGACAGATGAGCGATAGACAGACAAAGACTGTGTGTGTGTGTGTGTGTGTGTGTGTGTGTGTGTGTGTGTGTGTGTGTGTTTGTTTCTGTGGTGTGAAAATGTAAATTTATATATGTACAAAACTATACATGTGTCTCCTCCTTATCTCTATCTCACACTGTAATCTTAAGTCATCTTAGCTTTCCTGTGTCTTCAGTGTGTGTGTGTGTGTGTGTGTGTGTGTGTGTACATGCAGAGTTTTCATATGTCTGCAACAAAATGCACAATGATGGCAGGTCACTAATATATAGATTTAGGCACTGCCTAAAAGTGGAGATCCCATCTGTTTCTGGGTTGTAGAATTTTCTTATATCCTAGCCAGTCTCTTTTGTTTTATTTCTTTACTGGCTAGCACCGGCCACTAGGCGGTGTGTATGACTGGTAATTACTAACACTGGCCACTAGGCGGTGTGTATGACTGGTAATTACTAACACTGGCAACTAGGCGGTGTGTATGACTGGTAATTATTACACTGACCACTAGGCAGTGTGTATGACTGGTGGTACACATACACGGACAAACCACAAAAAAATCGACTCGATGGGTTTACCATTTTTTCTTAGGTATGGTGCTCCGCTGGAGCTCTGCTATTATTGTGTGTGCGTGTGTGCGTGTCTGTTTGTCAGAGAGAGAGAGAGAGAGAGAAAGTGTGTGTGAAAGAGAGTGTGCTCATAGATGTTGCGTGTGCATGTGAGTGCATACTTGTGAGAGAGTGTATGTGTGTATGCATAAATATGCATATGACTGTGTGTATATGAGTGTGCACAGACTTGTATGTTTTATCATCAGACTCATCCAATATTTTGTAAAGTTTCAGATCAATCCATCAATGAATTGAACATTTTTCCCCATTTCCTGCTTGGCCAGATGGTGGCGCTGTGCTAGGCATCTGAATTACACATGTGAATATCATCACAATCATAATACACAATATTTTGTAAAGTGTCAGATCAATCAGTTAAGGCATTGCCAATTTCTGGCATACTTCCTGCTTGGCCAGGTGGTGGCGCTATAACAGGCAGGCCCATTGGGCGTCAGGTTATCATAATAATCATAATATCTATTGAAGTAAGAAGTGTCCGACCATACAGTCAATGCACTGTGGCTTTCTGACACGTTTCCTGTTTATGTGGCAAGATATTAAAATCAGAAGGCCATTTCAACATATTACAAGATATCAAAAATCCCTTTGCAATTTAATATCAGTGACATCTTGGCATCACGTATAACAAATTTCACATGAATCTCATGAACCGTCTAGGAGGAGCATGTTAAAATTCATCATGTGTCAAAACACACATATTCAAAACCCTATTCTTTCCTTGGCCAGTTGGTGGCGCTATACCAGACAGGCCCATAATGGCTAAAAAGTATCAGAATCAGAATCATATTACAAGATATCAAGTTCAACATTCAGCAATATCTTGGCATATTATATATGTTATAATATTTCAACATATTACAACATATCAAAAATCCCTTAGCAATTCAACTTCAGCAGTATCTTGGCATCATGTTTGCCAAATTTGACATGAATTTGATGAACCATCTAGGAGGAGTACGTTAAAAATGACCATGTGTAATTTCACTCCAAATGGCCTTATGACATCATCATTCCAAAGTTCTACCCATTAATTTCAATGGTAAATGGAAAAGGTGTGCTATGAAGTCCCTGGGCCATGCCCGGGGCCAAAAGTCTGTGGCTGAGTAGCGGTGACAATGACTGATGTGTATATCAAATTTCATGAGTTTTCGTGCATGGGAAATGCCTCAAATAAGGCGAAACGTGGCAGAATACTACTACTACTACTACTACTAATAATAATAATAATCCTTCGAAAAACAATAGGGTCTTCGCACCAAACGGTGCTCAGGCCCTAATTACGGTACCTTTTGACATTTATTGGTAAACTACAAAACTAGAAATTAATACAAACAGTGAATGATTAACAAAATGTGATCTACGAAAATAGTTAGAAAGTGGGTAGAGAGTGGAACAAAAAGATTTTCTGACAGGTTAAACATCAGTTAATTTGTTGACAAACATTAGAATTACTTCCTCATTTACGTAAGCTCCAACATCTATATCTCATCTCATTATATGTAGCCGCTTTATCCTGTTCTACAGGGTCGCAGGCAAGCTGGAGCCTATCCCAGTTGACTACGGGCGAAAGGCGGGGTACACCCTGGACAAGTCACCAGGTCATCACAGGGCTGACACGCAGACACAGACAACCATTCACACTCACACCTACAGTCAATTTAGAGTCACCAGTTAACCTAACCTGCATGTCTTTAGGCTGTGGGGGAAACCGGAGCACCCGGAGGAAACCAAAATATATTTTGTACAAAATATGTCTATGTAAAACAAATTTTAAATAAAAACTATGTTTTGTTAATACCACATACCGATTATTATTACTTTTTTAAAATAAATAATCAGCTGGATGTTGATAATTGTGGAACGGTGTCGATAACTGTGGACAAAGGTGTCAATACTTGTGGAATGGTGTCATGTGATCTGATACGCTAAGTAATCAGGAATCAACTCTTTTTTTTTTTTCCAGTGGAAGTTTGAGTAACTATTCATGCACAATTTAAGTATTGAAAGTCTTTTCTACTTTTGCAATGGCCAAAAGATTGTGAAGGTGTCAATAATTGTAGCCACTGCTCTAGTAAATAATTAAAATAGAGTAAACAGCCCTATTCCACAACCGTAGTAATCCGTATTATGTCAAGAACCACTCAACTAAGTAAAGAGAAATGACATCCATCATTACTTTAAGATATGAAGTGACTTTTAATTAATAAACGTAAAGAAAAAATGTTGAATTAGAAGGTTTCTCCAAAGTTTTGAATGGTACAATAACCTGTCCAGTGCACTCTCAAAGGACTGACATATGGTGGTAATTAAGGATTCTTTTCTTGTTTTTGAAAAGACAATGCTATGTACTTCTGTGCTATATAATATATCACTGTTTTTGACATCAGCCTTTCAGAAATTCTCCAAAATTTCTCCATGAAAGCTTAAGGCAAGCCAAGAACCATTTCATGATTGTGCAAAATTAATGCATGCTGTACATACACAAGTTTAGTGAACCAATCAAATTACCACCTCCAAAATTCAAACTGCCCTAGCTACAACCATGTAAAATAAAACCATCTGTGCTGCTGTATCCTGGGGGCTGAGACTAATTGCCTTGGGCACTTGGAAAAATAAAATAAATAAATAAACAAATAAATTCTCACAGGAATTTTATTGGACAGGATAAGAAATGAGTATATTAGAGGGACATCACATTTAGGATGGCTTGGAGACAACGTGAGAGAGATGAGATTGAGATGGTTTGGACACGTACAGAGGAGAGATCCAGGGCGTATTGGGAAGAGAATGCTAGAGATCAAGTTACCAGGTAGAAGGAAACGAGGAAGACCAAAGATGAGATTTATGGATGTGGTGAAGGAGGTCGTGAGGATGGTTGATGCAACAGAAAAAACATATGGAGGACAGGAGGAGATGGATGGACATTATCCACTGTGGCAACCTCTAACAGAAACAGTCAAAAGAAGAACAAGAGGAATTCTTACTTCAGTTTTAGCAGTGAATCAAAGTTTATCCATCCATTCATTATCTGTAACCGCTTATCCTGTGCAGGGCTGTGGGCAAGCTAGAGCCTATCCCAGCTAACTATGGGCGAGAGGCAGGGTACACCCTGGACAAGTCATCAGATCATCACAGGGCTGACACAGAGACACACAACCATTCACACTCACATTCACACCTACAGTCAATCTGGAGCCACCAATTAGCCTAACCTGCAAGTCTTTGGACTGTGGGGGAAACTGGAGCACCCAGAGGAAACCCATGGAGAGACAGGGAGAACATGCAAACTCCACACAGAAAGGCCCTCATCGGCTGCTGGGCTCAAACCCAGAACCTTCTTGCTGTGAGGCAACAGTGCTAACCATTACACCACCGTGCCACCATCAAAGTTTATGCTTGGAATTAGTGTGACAGCTTGATCTGTTATTTCAAAGCAGTATATGGTTTATTATCTCAAAGTCCAGACCTCTAGTGTGTCTTAAGGTTCTGGGACATTTCATCAATAAACCTTTTGCATTCACAGAAAGGGGGATTTGACTGGCTTGGCAAGTGACCAGTCACACACTTTTCTCCACAGCCCAGCTGTAAACACATAAGGTTATCTTGGTTACTCACTACTCAAGTGTTTCACAGAAAATTCTTGTCAACTTTGTGAGTCACAGTAGGTTTAACAGTTGGCTGTGAGGAAAGAAAGCATGGTGGATGAGAATGAGACAGGGGAAGACACAAAATAACCTGGAGGAAACATGCCTGGACTTTTGTCTTTCCACTAAAATTAGATCCACATCATCAAAATTAAAAAAAAGAGAGAAAATACCAAATTATAGCATGAAATACAACTTGGAAAAAAGTGTCTGATTATAGAGTTATGGCAAGATAATGTTTTAGAAATTCATGGTCACATCCGTTACCTACAGTATACTCCATCACCTGTCCAGCAGAGGTCACATTTATTCAGACTGTCAATGTTTTCATGGCTATTGATACTCCCATACAGTGCCTTGAAAAAGTATTCATACCCCTTGAACTTTTTCACATTTTTCCACCTTACAACCACGAACCTAAAAGTTTTTTATTGAGATTTTATGTGATAGACCAACACAGAGTAGCATATAATTGTGAAGTGAAACGAAAATGATAAATAGTCTTCAAATTTTAAACAAATAAATATCTGAAAAATGTGATGTGCATTAGTATTCAGCCCCCCGCATCAATACTCTGTAGAGCCACCTTTTGCTGCAATTACAGCTGCAAGTCTTTTGTGGTATGTCTCTACCAGCTTTGCACATCTAGACACTGAAATTTTTGCCCATTCTTCTTTGCAAAATAGCTCAAGCTCAGCCAGACTGGATGGAGAGCGTCTGTGAACAGCAATTTTCAAGTCTTGCCACAGATACTCAATGGGATTTAGGTCTGGATTTTGACTGGGCCATTCTAACACATGAATATTCTTTGATCTAAACCATTCCATTGTAGCTCTGGCTGTATGTTTAGGGTCATTGTCTTGCTGGAAGGTGAATCTCCTTCCCAGTCTCAAGTCTTTCGCAGCCTCCAACAGGTTTTCTTCCAGGATTGCCCTGTATTTAGCTCCATCCATCTTCCCATCAACTCTGACCAGCTTCCCTGTCCCTGCTGAAGAAAAGCATCCCCATAGCATGATGCTGCCACCACCATGTTTCACAGTGGGGATGGTGTGTGCAGGGTGATGAGCAGTGTTAGTTTTCCGCCACACATAGCACTTTGCATTTAGGCCAAAAAGTTCAACTTTGGTCTCATCTGACCAAAGCACCTTCTTCCACATGTTTGCTGTGTCCCCTACATGGCTTCTGGCAAACTGCAAATGGGACTTATGCCTGTCTTTCAGCAATGGCTTTCTTCTTGCCACTCTTCCAAAAAGGCCAGATTTGTGGAGTGTACGACTTATAGTTGTCCTGTGCACAGATTCTCCTACCTGAGCTGTGGATTTCTGCAGCTCCTCCAGAGTGATCATGAGCCTCTTGGCTGCTTCTCTGACCAGTGCTCTCCTTGCTCGCTCTGTCAGTTTAGGTGGACGGCCATGTCTTGGTAGGTTTGCAGTTGTGCCATACTTTTTCCATTTTTGAATGATGACTTGAACAGTGCTTCTTGAGATGTTCAGAGCTTGGGATATTTTTTTATAACCTAACCCTGCTTTAAACTTCTCCAGAACTTTATCCCTGACCTGTCTGGTGAGTTCTTTGGTCTTCATGATGCTGTTTGTTCTTCAGTGTTCTCTAACAAACCACTGAAGCCTTCACAGAACAAGTGTATTTATGCTGAGAGTAAATTACACACAGTAGGACTCTAACTAATTAGATGACTTCTGAAGGCAATTGATTGCACTGGATTGTATTTAGAGGTATCAGAGTACAGGGGGCTGAATACTAATGCATACCACATTTTTCAGATTTTTATTTGTTTAAAATTTTGAAGACCATTTATCATTTTTGTTTCACTTCACAATTATGTGCTACTCTGTGTTGGTCTATCACATAAAATCTCAATAAAAAACTTTTAAGTTCGTGGTTGTAAGGTGGAAAAATGTGAAAAAGTTCAAGGGGTATGAATACTTTTTCAAGGCACTGTATGCATCTGTATATAAACCAATCAGCTATAACATTAAAAACACTGAGAGGTGACATGAATACCATTGATTATCTCTTTACCGTGGCACATATCAAGAGGTGGGATATATTAGCTAGCAAATGAACAGTCAGTTCTTGAAATTGATGTGTTGGAAGCAGGAAAAATGGGCAAGCATGAGGATCTGAATAACTTTTACAAGGGCCAAACTGCGATGGCTAAATGACTGGGTCTGAGCATCTCCAAAACAGCAGGTTTATGGGATGTTCCTGGTATCCAATAGTTAGTACCAACCAAAAGTGGCCAAAGGAAAGACAACTGGTGAACCGGCAACAGGGCCAAGAGAACCCAAGTCTCATTGATGCGTACGGAGAGCAAAGCCTACCCCTTCTGGTCTTACCCCACAGAAGAGCTACTGGAGGACAAGTTGCTGAAAATGTTAATGCTGGCTATAATAAAAAAAGGTGTCAGAACACAAACGGCATCAGAGTTTGCTGTGTATGGGGCTGCATAGCCACAGACTGGTCAGACAAAGAAAAAGACCTGGGCATGGTATTTCAAGTAATTTAAAATGGGATTCACACATCTGCTCAATAGTCAACAAGGCTAACCGGATGCTTGGCTTTCTAAAAAGATCCTGTCCCTTGCTGACGGAAATTCAAGTGAGGAGGACTTTATATTTGTCGCTCGTCAAGTCACAGCTCTGTTACGCGTCTGAAGTATGGTCCCCTGCTAGTGTCAACCTTAGAAGCCTGTTAGAGAGAGTCCAAAGATGTGCAACGCGCTGGATACTACAACAGCGTATTGGGGATGCTACTTACACAGACAGACTCAGAAGCCTGCACTTGCTTCCTCTGACTTATGATAGGGAGATTAGAGACTTAGTCTTTGTATATAAATGCATCAATGGCCAAACAGATTTGAACATAAACCACTACGTGTCTTTTGTAACTCATGACCGGTCTAGGGCCCAAAATCTGAAATTAATTTTAAAACCTGCACACTGCAGAACATGAACTTAGCAGGCCTCATTCTTCAATAGGATTGTTAAACCATGGAACTATGTATGTAAATATTTTTCCCCAGATAAATTCCGTAGCCTCCCTGTTTTCATATCATCCCTGTTAGAGCTGTACTTTGAATTACTGACCTCCACCTATAATACGGACTTTTCATGTACTTGGTCTGTGTACCGTGACTGTGGTTGCCACAGATCAATTTAGTCTAATTTTAATTGTATGATTTTTCTCTTTTATACCTTCGGGGAAACGCCTTGCATGGGTCACCCGTTTGCGTTCTCCCCTTTGGGCTGACTTACTTTATTATGATTATTTTTATGTTTATTTCTTTTTTTATGTTTATTTTGTAACAGTCCAATAAAGTTGGTAAAATAAAATTAAAATAAATAAAGAATGTCCATGCTGACACTTGTCCACCATTGAAAGCACCTAAAATGGCCATGTGAGCATCAAACCTGGACCTTGGAGCGATGGAAGAAGGTGGGCTGGTCTGATGAATCATGTTTCTTTTACATCATGTGGACAGCCGGGTACGTGTGCATTGCTTATCTGGGGAAGAGATGGTACCATGATGGTATGGGAAGAAAGAAAGCTGGCAGAAGCAGTGTGATGATCTGGGCAATTTTCTGCTGGGAAACCTTGGGTCAGGCAGCATGGTGGTGTAGTGGTTAGCACTGTTGCCTCACAGCAAGAAGGTTCTGGGTTTGAGCCCAGTGGCTGACAGGGCCCTTTCTGTGTGGAGTTTGCATGTTCTCCCCATGTCTGTGTGGGTTTCCTCTGGATGCTCCGGTTTCCCCCACAGTCCAAAGACATGCAGGTTAGGTTAATTGATGGCTCTAAATTGACTATAGGTGTGAATGTGAGTATGAATGGTTGTTTGTCTCTATGTATCAGCCTGGCAATGATCTGGCGACTTGTCCAGGATGTACCCTGCCTCTTGCCCATAGTCAGCTGGGATAGGCTCCAGCTTGCCCGCAACCCTGCACAGGATAAGTGGTTATGGAAAATGGATGGATGGATGGAAACCTTGGGTCATGCTATTCATGTTGATGTTACTTTGACAGGTACCGACCTAAACACTGTTGCAGACCAAGTCCACGTCTTCATGGCAACACTATTTCCTAATGGTAGTGGTTTCTTTCAGCAGGATAATGTGCCCTGCCACACTGCAAACGTTGTTCAGGAATGGTTTGAGGAACATGGCCACGTGTTCAAGGTGTTGATTGGGAATACAAATTCCACAAATCTCAAGCTGACTGAGCATCTGTGGGATGTGCTGGATAAATGAGTCTGAGCTATGGAGGCCCAATCTCACAACTTACATGACTTAAAAGATCTGCTTCTGATAGATATACCATACACCTATGGTGCCAGATAACACAACACACCTTCAGAGGTCTTGTGGATTCCATGCCTTGATGGGTTAAGAGTTGTTTTAGTGGCACAAGGGGGCTAACACAATATAGGCAGGTGGTTTTAATGTCATGGCTATTCAGTATTATATAGTACATCAGTGGAGATTCATTCATTAAACTTAAATGGTTTTCTGGGGAACAGTGCAGCATGAGGGAAAATCTCTTTTGAACCCCCCAAAATAGAGCTAACAGACACCCACTGAAGCCCATGCAGCTCTTAGTGTCTAAAATGTGTTTGTGTACTCAATATTTTAACAGGAAGAAAGATGAGAAAAAACATCTTGATGTTTATTGGATGATGCTTCATTTATTTGTCTAGCCGAGATGCACAGCTTTTACTTTATAATGATTATTAGATCTCTCAAAAGGGCAGAACCTTATAACCATTTGCCAACAGTAAATCAGAAAAGAACATGGCTGATATCTCAAATTTAAACATATCAGAGCCTGCAGTGGCGGTATAATTTGAAAATATTGGAAATAATTTATTAGTATAAAGTTTGCTGATTATTGATTATTTGCATTAATTTCTGTCACATCCTTCTTCAGCTAGCAGCTTAACAGGTTTTCTGCATGAAATAACAGAAAATGCCATTTTCGAGACAAGAATAAATATATATATATATATATATATATATATATATATATATATATATATATATATACACACACACACACACACACAGTGCTGTGCAAAAGTCTTAGACTCATGTAAAGAAATGCTGTAGACCAAAAATGGCTTAAAATAACGAAATGAAATGCTTATATATATATATATATATATATATATATATATATATATATATATATATATATATATTTATTTATTTATTTATTTATTTATATATACACTTTGACAGTCACACTCACTTCTTAATTTTGCAGCAAAACCCAGTAGCCTTCATTATGTTTTATTTTTTAATCTGAACTGTGCTTTCGTATGGAATATGCTGTTCAGATACAAACTCTCTTTTTTTTCTGTAACATTTAATTTTTGCTGGGAAATGAACGTTTGGAACTCTAAAATGTTTTTGCACTGACTCGATAATGTAGAAGTCATAAAATAGAAAGCTATCACAAAGTTTGTATGAGAAAAAAAAATAGGTTGCCTAAGATTTTTGCACAGTAATGCATGTGTGTGCATATATCGCTGTACCGGTCCAATGGTGCTGAATGGACAGTGCCAACCTCCTTGCCATGCTCTGCCACGGCATGTTAGCACCACCGGTGTTATGGACCAATAGCGTTCACATGGCCAGAGGGTGGGCTTTGCTGTCTCTGCTCGGCTGGAGAGTGCTAATGATCTACCCTCTGTGAGGCAATGAGGGAGAATAAAAAGGCGACATCGCAGTTCACAAACAAGTAAGCTCACTCTCACCATGCACACTGTCCTAATGCTTACTTTCTGTGCCTCTAGACAGTGCAAACGAGCACACTCTCCACACCATGGCCAACAGCTCCCTCAGACGCCCCAGAGATGCTCCAGAAGGCAACCGCCAGCCACCAAGCCTGCACGTCACGCCCTAGGACACCGCTCCAGCACCAAGAGCAACCCACATACACACTCACTGCAACCTCAAATAAAGAGTACTTTTTTTTCTGCACCAGACCTCTGCCTCGTGAGCCTCTTTCCACCACTCTGTGAGAACTTATATATACACACACACAAAAATAGAGGGAGAGTACCAATCAAAAGTTTTGATACACTGAATTCAATTAATTAAAAGTCACTTAATGTCTTAAAGTAATGATGGATGTCATTTCTCTTTACTTAATTGAGTGATTCTTGACATAATATGGATTACTACAGTTATGGAATAGGGCTATTTACTGTATTTTTATTATTTACTGTTTGATCTCAAACACATTAAGAAGGCAATAAACTCATTCACTAATTAACTTTTGACGAGGCACAGCTGTTAATTGAAAAGCATTTCAGGTGACAACCTCATGAATCTGGTTAAAATAATGGCAATAGTGTGCAAAGCATCATCAAGGTAAACACTGAATACTTTGAAGAATCTAAATATTTAATATGCAACATATTTTTGTTGTTCTTTAACACTTTGTTTTCCACACAATTACAGTATGTACATGTTCTAGCTGTTATTTCATAGTTTTGATGTCTTCAGTATTGTTCTCCAAAGTAAAAGAGTCAAAATGCAAAAAAAAAAGTCTAGATACACTATATATTAGTCTAGGGATGTCTAGATACACTATATACTGTATACTCCATCCATCCATTATCCGTAACTGCTTATCCAGTTCTACAGGGTCGCAGGCAAGCTGGAACCTATCCCAGCTGACTATGGGCAAGAGGCAGGGTACACCCTGGACAAGTCGCCAGGTTATTGCAGGGCTGACACAGAGACAAACAACCATTCACACCTACGGTCAATTTACAGCCACCGATTAGCCTAACCTGCATGCCTTTGGGGGAAACCATAGCACCCGGAGAAAACCCACACGGGGCGAGCATGCAAGCTCCACACAGAAAGGCCCTCGTCAGCCACTGGGCTTGAACCCAGGACCTTCTTGCTGTAAGGCGACAGTGCTAACCACTACACCACCGTGCACTGTCTACTTCCCCACACAATGTGAAGTCACAATGTAAAGTCTGTTTAGGAGTAAAATTGAACCCTTCTCAGATATTGCAGGGGAATAAACTTGTTATTCAAAAACCTCTTAATTTGTTCAAATTTACATAAGAGTCTCACTTCTGAGGACTTTGACTGACTGGCTTCAAATTGTATAATTAAATAATATTGGCTGCTGTTGGGGGGCGGCACAGTGGTGTAGTGGTTAGTACTGTCACCTCACAGCAAGAAGGTCCTGGGTTTGAGCCCGGCGGCTGGCGAAGGCCTTTCGGTGTGGAGTTTGCATATTCTCCCCGTGTCTGCGTGGATTTCCTCCGGGTGCTCTGGTTTCCCCCAAAGACATGCAGGCTAGGCTAAGTGGTGGCTCTAAATTAACCATGAGTGTGAATGCTTCTTTGTCTCTGTGTCAGCCCTGTGATTACCTGGTGACTTATGTCAGAGTACAGAGGTGTACTCTGCCTCTTGCCCATAGTCAGCTGGGATAGACTCAAGCTTGCCTGTGACCCTGTAGAATAGGATAACCGGCTACAGATAATGGATGGATGGCTGCTGTTGAGTGATATATCAGATATACTCCATTCAACAAGTATGATATTGAATGAGTCAAAGACAAGTAGCTGAATGGAATATATATGATATACCATGATAAAAAAAAGCCAGCCAATATTATTATTATACATACACATTCCTTTCGGGTGTTCAATGCATCTTTCTCTTTCAAAATTCTCTCAAAATCTTACGCATTTAAAGAAGCAAACCTGGTGGCCATGATTGTTTACAAATTCTCACAGCTGCTTGCTAGCCTGGAAGTTTTCCATCTCCAATGTGTGATGTCATGTCTTGACAACCATGCAATATCATAAACCATATTCAGTACTCATTCTCCATTGGGTAAAGTGATGTAATACATGTAGGATCAGCTATATGCTAACAATATTGCATGCTATTAAACCAAATGAATGAAACCCGCAAGAATGGAATACAAGGGATACATGTTTTTATTCCATTGAAAAAGTATCCTGTTTGTATAATAATTGGAAATAACCCATCTGGATTCTCCAGTTTCTTCCACCTTTCAAAAACTTGCCATATAGATTCGCTACTCTAAATTATACCTTGGTGTGAATGACTATGTGTATGTTTGTAGGCATGCGTGGTGCTGTCCTATGTCCTCTACCATCTTGGGAATGTTCCTGCCTCACACGCAGTGTTCCTGGGATATGCACCAGATCCATCTTGATGTTGACCAGAACAAAGCAGTTACAGAAGATAACTGAAAGAAAATTTGTCAAATAGGGACTATATGCTCATGTATAGTAATATGAATAAGAGGAATAATCAGGAGATGTATGACATTTTTGTTCTTCTATTCATTGATTCAACAGGAAATTTGAGAAATTTCATTGTTTTTGCATCATTTCTGCATGATTCTGATGTTGGGGTATTTCATCTTTTGCCACCGATTGTTTGCAAGTGTGATAATAACCTTGGAATTTGTTCTACACATCCACAGTATTTTAAAAAAAAAACAACTTTTATGGCAGTGGGGGCATGGTCAAGCATCGGTCTGTGACAGGAGGGCGGAGTCAGGGAAGGTAAATGGCAGAATCACTATACCTGATGTTACACTGTAAGCCCGGACTTTGTATTTAATTAAATGTTTTAATTACAATGTACGTAAAAATTTAAGTTTGATTGCATTACTAAAAAATATTAAGTATATTCTACTAATTTGTACACATAGTCAAAAGTGTTAATAAGTTTAAGTTGAATGGCCTTAAAATTCTAAGTTTTAGTCATGACCACGCCTCTTTTTTAATCTGCGCAGAGTTGTGAAGCCGCCATTTTAACTTTCACAGATCAGCAGCAGTTACGTGAGGTTTGGTAAAATTCAGAGTGAGCTTCAGCCAACGTTTCTTCTCTGAACTTAGTATTTTGGATCCTGACTGTCGGTGGGAATGTTTGTTTTAACTTTAAGAGCAGTGGAAATCGCGTGTTTTACAGTTTGATAGTTACAGGTGGTATTTTACCAATTTCACGTCATTTTCATCTGTTGGCTAAGTTGCTTTTGTCACTGTGGAGAGCTCTCTGGATTTGGAATGAGACACTTTTTTTTTTTGAAAACTTTTCGGATAATGTAAGTATACAGCGTCCCGCTGGCAGTACGGGGAATGTTAAGGGGCTACGTATTAATGTTAGCACATATCTGGTTAAAGAAAAAACATGTTTCATGTTTCAATGTTTATTGTGCACTTCTTGTTAATAAAATACAAATGCAATGGAAAAACTTTATACACTGTCATTTGTTTTATTGCTTTAACAGGTAAATCGAATTCTTGTTAAGTTAAAATGTAAAGTATAATCACTAAAGATGAATTCTAGGAAAGTTTAAATATTAAGTTCAATCAAATAAACATATTTCAGTTTAATGTACTATAAATTTCAAGGCAACCAGTTTCCCAACACTGTTTGAGTAAATACAACTTATCAGGCTTTTAAGTACAAAAAACTTAAAATGGTTAGTTCATGCTGCATGGTAAAGCAATTTACATTTACAAGACATCTGAAGTTTAATGTACTATAAATTTCAAGGCAACCAGTTTCCAAACACTGTTTGAGTAAACTCAACTTATCAGGGTTTACAGTGTAGTTAACCTGTGTTTGTGTGCCTTCCCCAGTGACATCACCCTATATAAGGAGAGAGAGAGAGCAGAGGAAGAGGGCCCTCTCCCCAACCAGATGACTTGTGTGTGTGTGTATGCGTGTGGCTGGGAGAGTGTGTTTTTGCGACTGAAAAGTGCAAATAAAAAGAGTTTTTGGAACTCAATTCTGGCCTGCCGTACTTCTGTGCTCCACCCACCCGCTCTGATTTCTACAGTGGTGCTGAAACCCGGGATCCGAGCACAGAGGAGAACAGCCCCATGGAGTCCTCCCCCTTCGCAGACCTGATCCACGCCCTCACCACGGCCCAACAGAGCCAGCACCAGGCGCTGCTTGCCCTCCGAAAGGAGCAAGAACAACTGTTCAAGGCCCTGGTGCTGGCGCAACAGGAAGATCGTCAGGCGTTCCGGCACCTCCTCGCATCGGCAGGTTCCACCATCTCCACCACTGTTGGCCCACTCCACCTCACCCTAACGAAGATGGGCCCGCACGACGACCCTGAGGCCTTCCTCACGCTATTTGAACAAGCAGCAGAGGCCTCGGGGTGGCCGGTGGAACAGCGCGCGGCGTGCCTCCTCCCCCTGCTAACGGGTGAGGCGCAGCTGGCCACGCTACAGCTCCCCGACGACAGCCGGCTGGTCTATGTGGACCTGCGCCGGGCCGTCCTCCAGCGTGTGGGGCGCACCCCCGAACAACATTGCCAGCAAAAATACAATTCAATACGTTCTCGACCTGTGTGCAAAACTCCACACCCTCACGCACCTAACCCAGGAGAATTTGCGGCAGGCCCAAGAATGGCAAATCCGCCTGTACGACAGGGGCACGCGCCTTAGGGAGTTCGCACAGGGAGATAAAGTGCTCATGCTGTTGCCCACGTTGAGCTCCAAATTGGTCACCAAGTGGCAAGGACCCTTTGAGGTCACACAGCGAGTCGGGGACGTCGACTATGAGGTGAGGCGAACGGACAGGGGCGGGGCATTACAGATTTACCACCTCAATCTGTTAAAACTCTGGAACAAGTCCCCGTGGCGTTGGTGTCGGTGGTTCCGGAGAAGGCAGAGCTGGGGCCGGAGGTTCAAAAGGGAACATTGACTACCACTCCAGTCCCCTGTGGAGACCACCTCTCCTCGACCCAACTCTTGAAGGGTGCCCAGTTGCAAGCCGAATTTTTGGACGTGTTCTCACCCCTGCCCGGCCGCACCTGCCTCATAGAACACCAAATTGAGATGCCCCCGGGGGTGGTAGTGCGCAGCCGCCCTTACAGGCTGCCCGAACACAAAAAAAAGTGGTTCAGGAAGAACTCAAGGCCATGCTCGACATGGGCATCGTCGAGGAGTCCCACAGTGACTGGAGCAGCCCAGTGGTCCTGGTTCCCAAGGCTGATGGGTCAGTCCGGTTCTGTGTGGACTATAGAAAAGTCAATGCAGTGTCTAAATTCGACGCGTACCCAATGCCTCGTATTGACGAGTTGCTTGATCGACTAGGCACGGCTCGTTTTTATTCAACACTGGATTTGACAAAGGGATATTGGCAGATCCCCTTGACTCCATTATCCCGAGAAAAAATGGCCTTTTCCACACCGTTTGGCTTACACCAATTTGTCACACTTCCTTTTGGGCTGTTTGGGGCACCCACTACGTTTCAGTGGCTGATGGATAGGGTCCTCCGCCCCCACGTCACCTATGCGGCCGCATACCTCGATGATATTATCTATAGTAATGACTGGCCATGGCACCTGCAACATCTGAGGGCCATCCTTAGGTTGCTGAGGCGAGCGGGTCTCACAGCCAACACGAAGAAGTGTGCGATTGGGTGGGTGGAAGTACGGTATCTGGGCTTCCACTTGGGCAATGGGCAGCTGCGTCCCCAAATTAACAAGACGGCAGCGATTGTGGCCTGCCTGAGGCCCAAGACCAAAAAAGGGGGTGAGACAGTTCCTGGGGCTGGCTGGCTACTATCGTAGGTTTATACCTAATTATTTAGACGTCACCAGCCCGCTGACTGATCTCACTAAAAAGGGGGCACCAGATCCGGTCCAGTGGACGGAGCAATGCCAGAGGGCTTTTTCTGAGGTAAAGGCTGCACTGTGTGGGGGGCTACTGTTACACTCCCCTGACTTTTCTCTCCCATTTATATTGCAGACGGACACGTCGGACAGAGGGCTGGGGGCTGTTTTGTCCCAGGAGGTGGAGGGGGAGGATTGCCCAGTGCTGTACATAAGCCGGAAGCTGTCAGTGCATGAGGGGCGCTACAGCACCATAGAGGAGTGCCTGGCCATCAAGTGGGTGGTCCTCGCCCTCCGTTACTACCTGCTGGGACGCCCCTTCACCCTCTGTTCGGACCACGGGCCCCTCCAGTGGCTCCACCACATGAAGGATGCCAACACGTGGATCACCCATTGGTATCTGGCACTCCAACCCTTTAACTTCAAGGTGGTCCACAGGCCGGGGGCGCAGATGGTTGTGGCGGTCTTCCTCTCCCGTCAAGGGGGGAGGAGTCGGCTGCGGGCCGGGCGGCTGCCCGGCCTGTGTCGGGCGGTGGGGGTATGTGGCAGTGGGGGCATGGTCAAGCGTTGGTCTGTGACAGGAGGGTGGAGTCAGGGAAGGTAAGTGGCAGAATCACTACACCTGATGTTAGTTAACCTGTGTTTGTGTGCCTTCCCCAGTGACCACGCCCTATATAAGGAGAGAGGGAGCAGAGGAAGAGGGCTCTCTCCCCAACCAGATGACTTATGTGCGTGTGTATGCGTGTAGCTGGGAGAGTGTGATTTTGCAACTGAAAAGTGCAAATAAAAAGAGTTTTTGGAACTCAGTTCTGGCTTGCTGTACTTCTGTGCTCCACCCACCCACTCTGATTTCTACACCCTTCATTTGAAAATAAATAAATAAATATCACATAGACCTCTATTGTTAATTGTGTGTGTGTGTGTGTGGGGGGGGGGGGGGGTAATGTTTGCTCTGTACAAGTATGATTTGTCTGCATTAGTTGTGAAAAGAACAATAAAGAATAAACGAGTGCGTGCTCACTCCTCTGTGTCCTACACACACTGCTGAATAACAGAGCAGCAATCTGAGCTGAATAATAAACTGCTGCACATTAAATTAAAGAGGGTTACAACAGGAGTAAAGCATGTAAAGCAATGTACAACATACACTCGACAACACACACTACGCCATAGCTCTGAGCTCTATGCTATCTGCAGTGACAATACAATACAAATCACTTGGGGTTTTCCATTTATTAATCTGTGGCTGGAAAACTGCTGCATTATGATATGGATGAAAATAATGTCAGTGTGTGTTTAGCATATAGCGCATAGAAGGTTATTATTCTGTTGGCAAAAGAGACCATCCTTTGGCTTTGCAATCCAGTTCTTTCAGTTGCTTCAAACTAGTACGTACATAGACATTATAATCTTTCATTCATCTCCAGGGAATTGATCATTCAAGAGGGAACCCAGTCAGGGTCGCATTTACTTGGAGCCTGTGAGTGTTCACAAGGCATCATGCACACACACATACAGTGGTGCTTGAAAGTTTGTGAACCCTTTAGAATTTTCTATATTTCTGCATAAATATGACCTAAAACATCATCAGATTTTCACACAAGTCCTAAAACTAGATAAAGAGAACCCAGTTAAACAAATGAGACAAAAATATTATACTTGCTCATTTATTTATTGAGGAAAATGATCCAATATTACATATCTGTGAGTGGCAAAAGTATGCGAACATTTGCTTTCAGTATCTGGTGTGACCCCCTTGTGCAGCAATAACTGCAACTAAATGTTTCTGGTAACTGTTGATAAGTCCTGCACACCAGCTTGGAGGAATTTTAGCCCATTTCTCCGGACAGAACAGCTTCAACTCTGGGATGGTGGTGGGTTTCCTCACATGAACTGCTTGCTTCAGGTCCTTCCACAACATTTCAATTGGATTAAGGTCAGGACTTTCACTTGGCCATGCCAAAACATTAACTTTATTCTTCTTTAACCATTCTTTGGTAGAACGACTTGTGTGCTGAGGGTCGTTGTCTTGCTGCATGACCCACCTTCTCTTGAGATTCAGTTCCTGGACAGATGTCCTGACATTTTCCTTTAAAATTCACTGGTATAATTCAGAATTCATTGTTCCATCAATGATGGCAAGCCATCCTGGCCCAGATGCAGCAAAACAGGCCCAAACCATGATACTACCACCACCATGTTTCACAGATGGGATAAGGTTCTTATGCTGGAATGCAGTGTTTTCCTTTCTCCAATCATAATGCTTCTCATTTAAACCAAAAAGTTATATTTTGGTCTCATCTGTCCATAAAACATTTTTCCATTAGCCTTCTGGCTTGTCCATGTGATCTTTAGCAAACTGCAGATGAGCAGCAATGTTCTTTTTGGAGAGCAGTGGCTTTATCCTTGCAACCCTGCCATGCACACCATTGTTGTTCAGTGTTCTCCTGATGGTGGACTCATGAACATTAGCCAATGTGAGAGAGGCCTTCCGTTGCTTAGAAGTTACCCTGGGGTCCTTTGTGACCTCACCGACTATTACACGCCTTGCTCTTCGAGTGATCTGAAAGGTAAGATGTATAATGGCCCTTTTCCACTACCCTTTTTCAGCTCACTTCAGCCCCAACACGGCTCACATTTCGACTACTTCAGAGCGGCGCGACTGGGCTCGCTTCAGCCTTACTCAGCACCCAAAACTCGCACGGTTTTGGAGTGGGGCTGAAGTGAGCCAAACCGAGCCGAGTGGGGCTAGGGGCATGAGGAGACACTCCCCTGTGCACTGATTGGTGAGGAGGAGTGTCCTCACATGCCCCCACATGCCCCGCAAGCACGCTGGGATCTGTAAACACCGTAAACCCGGAAGAAGAATTACAAATTACGAGAATTTCTGAAGCCTTATGTGCCTCGCCTCATCTATACACTCTTGCCAGTATCTGTTGGCGTTGTCAGTGACAACAAGCCACAGCACCAAGACTAGCAACACTAACGACTCCATGTCCTCCATGTTTATTGTTTACTATCCGGGTCATGAGACTACTGCTTAAAAGGTCACTGATGTCACTGTTTGTGCCACCTAACGACATCACGTGACGTCCACCCACTTTTGCTAACTCCACCCAATATGTCCACCCACTTCCAGCCAGCACGGTTCAGCGCAGTTGTAGTCGAAATGCAACTCCAACAGCCACACTCAGCTCGACTCAGCCCAACTCAGCCACGTTGGTAGTGGAAAAGCGACATAAGACAGTAGTGAGACCAGCGATGATGTATGGATTGGAGACAGTAGCCTTAATGAAGAGACAGGGGGCAAAGTTGGAGGTGGCGGACTTGAGGATGTTAAGGTTTGCGATGGGAGTGACAAGGTTGGACAGGATAATGAACGAGCACATCAGAGTGACAGTACATGTGGAGAGCTTGGGAATTAAGCTAAGAGAGATGAGACTGAGATGGTATGGGCACATCCTGAGAAGAGATGCAGAGCATGTTGGAAGGAGAATGTTGAGGATGGAGCTGCCAGGCACATGAAAACAAGGAAGGCCAAAGAGGAGATACATGGATGTGGTGAGAGAGGATATGAAAGTGTCAGGTGTGGTAGAGAAGGATGCGGAAGACAGGGAGCCATGGAGACGAAAGATCCGCTGTGGCGACCCCTAATCAGGAGCAGCCAAAAGAAGAAGAAGAAGAAGAAGCAGGTCTTGGAGTGATCTTTGTTGGTCGACCACTCCTGGGGAGGGTAACAATGGTCTTGAATTTCCTCCATTTGTACACAATCTGTCTGACTGTGGATTGGTGGAGTCCAAACTCTTTAGAGATGGTTTTGTAACCTTTTCCAGCCTGATGAGCATCAACAACTCTTTTTCTGAGGTCTTCAGAAATATCCTTTGTTCGTGCCATGATACAGTACACTTCCACAAACGTGTTGTGAAGATCAGACTTTGATAGCGCCCTGTTCTTTAAATAAAACAGGGTGCCCACTCACACCTGATTGTCATCCCATTGATTGAAAACACCTGACTTTAATTTCACCTTCAAATTAACTGCTAATCCTAGAAGTTCACATATTTTTGCCACCCACAGATATGTAATATTGGATCATGTTCCTCAATAAATAAATGAGCAAGGATATATCTTTGTCTTATTTGTTTAACTGGATTTTCTTTATCTACTTTTATGACTTGTATGAAAATCTGATGATGTTTTAAGTCATATTTATGCAGAAATATAGAAAATTCTAAAGGGTTCACAAACTTTCAAGCACCACTGTAGGCAGAATTTAAAGCATCCAGTTCACCTACTGGCATGTTAATCATAATCATAATTAATCAGTTTAATAAGGTATTTGAGTTTGTACTTGTTTAATTTTTTAGAAGCTACTAAAAATAAATGTGAGCATTTAAGAAATCTCATCTCATTATCTCGAGCCACTTTATCCTGTTCTACAGAGGCTCTCGCTTGCCTGCGACCATCCCAGCTGACTACGGGCAAAAGGCAGGGTACACCCTGGACAAGTCGCCAGGTCATCACAGGGCTGATACATAGACACAGACAACCATTCACATTCAATTTAGAGTCACCAGTTAACCTAACCTGCATGTCTTTGGACTGCAGGGAAAACTGGAGCACCCGGAAGAAACCCACGCGGACAACATGCAAACTCCGCACAGAAAGGCCCTTGTCAGCAACGGGGCTCGAACCCAGGACCTTCTTGCTGTGAGGCGACAGAGCTAACCACTACACCACCCCATTTAAGAAACTAACTTCTTAAAATATACATAGTACAGGGTGTTTCAAAAAAAATTATAATTTCACAATCTAATAACTTTGCCAATTCTCATTCAATTGACCTCAAATTTTAAGAGCCAAAATCTGTTTAGAAACAGGTCAAAATTTTATGTTTAATGTTTTTGGTTTTTATCTTTTTAGCTATAGAAATGGTCTTCATTGGAAAAGAAAAAGCATTTTGTATGTTAGAGGACACTCGAACACAGTCCAACAAGACTATTCAGTGTGCATTCATGAGAGAATTCTGTTAAAATGCACTGTTACCAAAGACATGCTGCAGCATGTTTGGCAGGAGCTGGACTACCGACTTGATGTCTGCTGTGTCTCAGGTGGCACGCATATTTAAAATTTGTGAAATCATTCCTTGAATTCATATACTGTACCTTTGAATTTCTCATTCAAATTTTGAGGAATAAATCTTATTTTGCTCAACATTAAGCCTGTTCCACCACTCTTGCTGGAGCAGTTGGGGATTAAGTGTCTTGCTCAAGGACACTTCAGCTAGTTCTGCTGGTTCAGGGAATCAAACCAGCGATCTTTTGGTCCCAAAGCTGTTTCTCTAACCATTTGGACATGGCTCCCTCAGACAACATAAGGAAGAAACCTCAAGAGGAACCATACTCAAAAGGGAGCCCATCCTCATTTGACTGATAACAGATAATGTGATTATAAATAACTTGCTTCTATAACAGTGTCCTATAGAGGCACAAAGTATAACACTGAAACCAGGAAATTCATTATAGTTTTAATATGAAATGCTTTTGTTGAAGTTAGAAACTGTTCACTGACGGAAACTTGAGTGCAAAACTGTTCATGATAACTGCAGTCCTAAAGTTAGCAAGTTAACTGTAGTCCTCAGCCATGAAAGCATTACTGTAAGTGTCCAGAGCCATCTTCCAAGTGTGACTTTCAACTGTCCATATGGGGCCGTCCTCCACAGGAGTAATGTAATGAGACTCCAGCCAGACATAGGGCATCAGGATGGATCCGGCAGGTCCGAGGAGCAGAAGAGGTCAGAATCTCGATCTCAGGATTGACATGTAACTCAGAGGGACAGACGGGGGGACTAACTATGACAGCATAACTAAAAGGGGAGAGCCAGAAGGTAACACAGGCATGAGGGTGCCCTGTTACATAAAGCAGCCAGCCACTACACTGTCAACAAATCCGAGTGAGTGGGGGGCTGACAACATCCATACATCCCAGTTGACCAAAACACTGTATGGCTGAGGACCCTCCAGATCTACTACTTTACCTAATAAAACTATTAACAAAAGGCTTGACTAAACAGATATGTTTTCAGCCTCAACTTAAACACTGAGACTGTGTCTGAGTCCTGAACACTACTTGGAAGACTGTTCCATAACTGTGGGGCTTTGTAAGAAAAGGCTCTGTCCCCTGATGTAGCATTCACTATATGAGGTACCAGGAGATACCCTGCACCTTTTGATTTAATTAGACGTGGCAGGTCATAAAGGACCAGAAGTTCGTTCAGGTACTCTGGTGCAAGACCATTCAGTGCTTTAAAGGTCAAGAGTAGAATTTTATAATCAATAAAAAATTTGATTGGGAGCCAATGCAGTGTGGATAAGACACATGATCAACATGTTCCACATGATGTTCAAAGTTTGGGATTCTTTTCTGTAACTAAACCCCAATTTAACCTTTTTTTTCCCCCTGTAGAACTTTGTCCCACTGTGGTGGTGGAGGTTGTCAGATAAGATGATATGAGATGAAAACCCAGGTTAATGTGTTCTTACATTTTGACCAAAGGTCACTAACAGTGCCATAATCCCAAAACATACAGTCTGTGTGGGTAATACCTGCCGTTCCAGTATTACAAATACTGTATTAGTGTTTATACAACAATCAGCAAGCAGACACACACAATGTCCTTGGTTTATATGCAGGTGGTAACTCAGAGGAACAGACAGATTGGGGGGAGGGACACAGGTTAGTCTGATACTGGTGTATTAGCAATTCTGTGTTCACTTGGCATATAAGCATGTGTAACCAAGTTTGGAACATTACCACAAAATATTCATGAGAAAACTTGTAACAGAGGTGGCAGAAGACACATTTGAAAAATCAATATGAAATCATATGCCTTCTTAGTAGAGAAAATGAAATGAGCTGATGTAATACTGCAGAAGCGTGCCATACTTACACACTAACCAGGATTAATTCCATGATGTTTTTGGGTCTGTAGTGGGTAAAGGTTTCCATAACAAGGGGTTGCTAGCCCCAGGCATTGGGCAAGCAGGCTGCCCTCTTCCATGCTTGCATTCTTTGATTAGTAGATTATAGAGTGGAAACACAAAGTACAGTGGTGCTTGAAAGTTTGTGAACCCTTTAGAATTTTCTATATTTCTGCATAAATGTGACCTAAAACATCATCAGATTTTCACACAAGTCCTAAAAGTAGATAAAGAGAACCCAGTTAAACAAATGAGACAAAAATATTATACTTGGTCATTTATTTATTGAGGAAAATGATCCAATATTACATATCTGTGAGTGGCAAAAGTATGTGAACCTTTGCTTTCAGTATCTGGTGTGACCCCCTTGTGCAGCAATAACTGCAACTAAACGTTTGCGGTAACTGTTGATCAGTCCTGCACACCGGCTTGGAGGAATTTTAGCCCATTCCTCTGTACAGAACAGCTTCAACTCTGGGATGTTGGTGGGTTCCTTCATATGAACTGATCGCTTCAGGTCCTTCCACAACATTTCGATCGGATTAAGGTCAGGACTTTGACTTGGCCATTCCAAAACATTAACTTTATTCTTCTTTAACCATTCTTTGGTAGAACGACTTGTATGCTTAGGGTTGTTGTCTTGCTGCATGACCCACCTTCTCTTGAGATTCAGTTCATGGACAGATGTCCTGACATTTTCCTTTAGAATTCGCTGGTATAATTCAGAATTCATTGTTCCATCAATGATGGCAAGCCGTCCTGGCCCTGATGCAGCAAAACAGGCCCAAATCATGATACTACCACCACCATGTTTCACAGAAGGGATAAGGTTCTTATGCTGGAATGCAGTGTTTTCCTTTCTCCAAACATAACGCTTCTCATTTAAACCAAAAGTTCTATTTTGGTCTCCTCCGTCCACAAAACATTTTTCCAATAGCCTTCTGGCTTGTCCACGTGCTCTTTAGCAAACTGCAGATGAGCAGCAATGTTCTTTTTGGAGAGCAGTGGCTTTCTCCTTGCAACTCTGTCATGCACGCCATTGTTGTTCAGTGTTTTCCTGATGGTGGACTCATGAACATGAACATTGACTAATGTGAGAGAGGCCTTCAGTTGCTTAGAAGTTACCCCGGGGTCCTTTGTGACTTCGCCGACTATTACACGCCTTACTCTTGGAGTGATCTTTGTTGGTCGACCATTCCTGGGGAGGGTAACAATGGACTTGAATTTCCTCCATTTGTACACAATCTGTCTGACTGTGGATTGGTGGAGTCCAAACTCTTTAGAGATGGTTTTGTAACCTTTTCCAGCCTGATGAGCATCAACAATGCTTTTTCTGAGGTCCTCAGAAATCTCCTTTGTTTGTGCCATGATACACTTCCATAAACATGTGTTGTGAAAATCAGACTTTGATAGATCCCTGTTCTTTAAATAAAACAGGGCACCCACTCACACCTGATTGCCATCCCATTGATTGAAAACACCTGACTCTAATTTCACCTTCAAATTAACTGCTAATCTGAGAGGTTCACATACTTTTGCCACTCACAGATATGTAATATTGGATCATTTTCCTCAATAAATAAATGACCAAGTATAATATTTTTGCCTCATTTGTTTAACTGGGTTCTCTTTATCTACTTTTAGGACTTGTGTGAAAATCTGATGATGTTTTAGGTAATATTTATGCAGAAATATAGAAAATTCTAAAGGGTTCACAAACTTTCAAGCACCACTATAACACACATCACCACATCTTGTTCAAAGAGGCTGAGTGTTGTAGGGCTAGTGGGCTGACCCAAGCAGGGACTAAGCCTAATTTTTTTGGGGGGTTATTCCCCTAGATCTGCCATGTTCTGCAAAACCAGGGGCACCAATGTGGAGGCACAGCAGATGGTCTTCACCATGTGAGAGGTGAGATGGTGGGTAATGATGTTGGGTTCACCTATTTTGTGCTTCACACAACGTTGGATATGGGGAGACCAGTCTGGGACACCTAGATGTTAAATGGCCAACCAGAAAGGTGCTACTCCTCCAGTGATTCTTGTCCCTTAATTCCAGAATTCATTCAATTATTCAGTCACTCAGAACACAGCCATTCTTAGGTTTTTTTTATTTACAGTGGTGCTTGAAAGTTAGTGAATGCTTTAGAATTTTCTTTATTGCTGCATAAATATGACCTAAAACATCATCAGATTTTCACACAAGCCCTAAAAGTAGATAAAGAGAACCCAGTTAAACAAATGAGACAAAAATGTTATACTTGCTCATTTATTTATTGAGGAAAATGATCCAATATTACATATCTGTGAGTGGCAAAAGTATGTAAACCTCTAGGATTAGCAATTAATTTGAAGGTGAAATTAGAGTCAGCTGTTTTCAATCAGTGAGATGACAATCAGGTGTGAGTGGGCACCCTGTTTTATTTAAAGAACAGAGATCTATCAAAGTCTGATCTTCACAACACATGTTTGTGGAAGTGTATCATGGCATGAACAAAGGAGATTTCTGAGGACCTCAGAAAAAGCGTTGTTGATGCTCATCAGGCTGGAAAAGGTTACAAAACCATCTCTAAAGAGTTTGGACTCCAACAATCCACAGTCAGACAGACTGTGTACAAATCGAAGAAATTCTAGACCATTGTTACCCTCCCCAGGAGTGGTTGACTAACAAAGCTCACTCCAAGAGCAAGGCGCGTAATAGTCGGTGAGGTCACAGAGGACCCCAGGTTAACTTATAAGCAACTGAAGGCCTCTTTCACATTGGCTAATATTAATGTTCATGAGTCCACCATCAGGAGAACACTGAACAACAATGGTGTGCATGGCAGGGTTGCAAGGAGAAAGTCACTGCTCTCCAAAAAGAACATTGCTGCTCATCTGCAGTTTGCTAAAGATCATGTGGACAAGCCAGAAGGCTATTGGAAAAATGTTTTATGGACAGATGAGACCAAAATATAACTTTTTGGTTTAAATGAGAAGCATTATGATTGGAGAAAGGAAAACACTGCATTCCAGCACAAGAACCTTATCCCATTTGTGAAACATGGTGGTGGTAGTATCATGGTTTGGGCCTGTTTTGCTGCATCTGGGCCAAGACGGCTTGCCATCATTGATGGAACAATGAATTCTGAATTATACCAGTGAATTCTAAAGGAAAATATCAGGACATCTGTCCAGGAACTGAATCTCAAGAGAAGGTGGGTCATGCAACAAGACAATGACCCTAATCACACAAGTCGTTCTACCAAAGAATAGTTAAAAAAGAATAAAGGTAATGTTTTGGAATGGCCAAGTGAAAGTCCTGACCTTAATCCAATTGAAATGTTGTGGAAGGACCCGAAGTGAGCAGTTCATGTGAGGAAACCCACCAACATCCCAGAGTTGAAGCTGTTCTGTATGGAGGAATGGGCTAAAATTCCTCCAAGCCGGTGTGCAGGACTGATCAACAGTTACCAGAAATGATTAGTTGCAGTTATTGCTGCACAAGGGGATCACACCAGATATTGAAAGCAAAGGTTCACATACTTTTGCCACTCACAGATATGTAATATTGGATCATTTTCCTCAATAAATAAATGACCAAGTATAATATTTTTGTCTCATTTGTTTAAATGGGTTCTCTTCATCTACTTTTAGGACTTGTGTGAAAATCTCATGATGTTTTCGGTCATATTTAAGCAGAAATATAGAAAATTCTAAAGGGTTCACAAACTTTCAAGCACCACTGTATTTATTTAATTTTTTGCACACTACCCTGGCAGGTCATGTGTATATCCATATCAAATATGACTGAAATGTCCTGAAAGAGTCATAACACTTTAATCTTTTCTCATGTCCCCCCAACAGTGGTTTGATGAGATTGATATAAATAATAAAGTCATTGGGAAATTAAAAAAAATAATTTAAAAAAAATCCGGAAAAAAATGCCAAACACATATCATGTACCAGGAGAAAACTCAGTTACAATTATAAAGGAAATATCAATTGTCTTTTGAATTCAGTGAAATGTCAAAGTGGGCCATTCCACTTGATTATTGTCAGAGAAATTGTGTGAAAAAATACAAATTCACAAAAGTGCAGATCAAATGAACAGCATGGACTTAAAAAAAAATCCATTACCACTTATCCTGTGCAGGGTCATGGGCAAGCTGGAGCCTATCCCAGCTGACTATGGGCAAGAGGTGGGGTACACCCTGGACAAGTCACCAGATCATCATAGGGCTGACACATAGAGACAAACAACCATTCACATTCACACCTACAGTCAATTTTTGAGCCACCAATTAGTCTAACCTGCATTTCTTTGGACAGTGGGGGAAACTGGAGCAAATCCACACAGACATGGGGAGAACATGCAAACTCCACACAGAAAGGCCCCCGTCGGCCACTGAGCTCAAACCCAGAACCTTCTTGCTGTGAGGTGACAGTGCTAACCACTACATTACCATGCCACCCCAAACAGAAAATCATAAACACTCATTCATACTTACTTTTTTCTATTTAATTCACACATTATTTGTATTTCTCCTTTCAAAGGAACTGTATTTGATCTGTGTGAAGGCAGAGTCAAAATCGAATGTGGGACTGTGAATGAAGAGCGAAAATGCAGGAGGTAAGTGGCAATGAGTGACACCTGCAAAGGATTGGCATTAATGAGCATGTTCTTTTTTGCAATGAACAGCCAAAGGCATAAGTGAGAAAGAAACCCAAAAGCCGAGAGAGAAGCGAGAGCTGAGAGATCTGAACCTCTGTGTCAGTGGTGTGTGTGTGTGTATGTGTGGTTTATTTGCATGAAAAGTGCATGTGTCTCAGTGTGAGACCACAGAATAAAAATAAGCTATGCTGAAAAGTGAAAGGTGAAAAAAAAAGTCAAATCAACTCACCTGTCTACACTTCTTCAGTTTCTCAAACCCCTGAAGTGTTACACTGGGGCTGAAACCCAGGATTCTGAAGCTGAAGTGCTGTCATAAAGTGCTCATCTTTTTCCGAGCTCATCCATGCCCTCACCAGCTTCCACCAGATGCAACACCAGGTGCATCTGCAGTGCTTCCAGGTGCTGCTCTAAGCCAAATTGGCAAGTGTTCTGGGGCCTAATCCAGTTGGCAGGTACTCCAGTTGCAGCGCCTGCAGTAGTGGCAAGCTCCCCTATGTCACCCTTACTGAGATGGAGCTGTGGTTCATTGACTGCTGATCCTGTTGGTGGAAGCCCAGCTCATGACCCAGCAGCTTCCCACTGCCAACATGCTGGAGTACCAGCTTCTACAATGGGCCATTCTGCAGCAGGTCAGACGGACCCCAGAACAACACCATTGGTGGGTCCATTTGCTGATGCTGGATGAGTACAACCACCAGTTTGCATGTGTAGCAGCTCCACGATGCCTACTGGCAGTGGTTGCTCACAGAGGAACGCAATGCCAAGGATGTCATCAATTTGGTGGTTTATCATCCATCTACCAGAGGGAACAGTGGAGTAGGTCCAGTGCCATCACCCTGTGTCACTGGATGAGGCAATCCAGCTGGCTGAGGCCCATTTGACAGTATTTCCTGTGGTAGACAGGCACCCCACCCCTTCTCCCTCTTTGTCTCTTCTTTCCCCTTTTTCCAATTCCAGCACCACAGAAGCCAGGGCTGACTCCACCGAAGCCCAACTTCACCAATGCTAGGTTCAAGGTGAGGCATTGGGTACAGCATGCTGAGTGAAGGTGAGGTGGGTGCATGGGGATGTGCACAGGTATCCACTGGTGTCTATCATGATTCAATTTTTTGGGGAAAAGTACAGTGTAGAGGTAGTGGTCAGTCCCTGCCTCACCCATCTGCTGATTCTGGGGACAAATTGGACAGGGTTTCAAACATTAACACAGAAATGGGTTGCAGATGGGTCATGCTGTAGTGACGTGTGGAGGAAGTCGGCACAATGTTGGCTGGGGTGGTGGTCCCAGGGCAGTTGACATCAGCTCCACATTCCAGGGCTCCACCACTCCACCCTTCATAGGGATTCCTCATGGATTTCCCACTGGAGTTGATGCATAATGAACTACTGAGATATGCCTTTAAATGATGGTCAAAAGATCCAGCCTAATGCTATGCTCTCCAACCCATAATTTTCTATCATTCCAGATGATAGCAAGCTATCATGAGTATAGCAAGTGAGGCAGGGTGCTCAGACCAAGGACAAAACAATCCAATTTCTGGTCCTGAAGAGCCTCAGGGAACCTTTGTTCCATGTGAGTCATCATAATCCCATGGCTGGACACATGTGGCAAGAGAAACCACTGAATCAACTCATGGCCCATTTTTACTGGTTGGGTATCGCAATGATGTTTGTACTGCAAATGTCAGCTGGTGAATCTGTCAAGCACCCCAAAAGTCCCATTACAGCCACAGCCATTAATCAATGTCCTCTTCAAAAGAATTGGCATGGACCCCGCAGGGCCATTGGGTCAATCTGCATGGGGGCATCACTTTGTGCTAGTGTTTGTGCACTGCTAGTGCAGTAGTGCTAGTGCTTGTCAATACCTGGAAGTTGTGCCTTTGTGCAATGTTTCTGCTTATGGTGTTGAGGAGGCACAGTTTCACATTATCTCCCAGGTTGGGATCCTGAAAGAGATCCTGAGGCACCACGTTCATGTCATGCACACTTTGCGAATGGTGTGAGTTACTGGGGGTTCAATCAATTTGTACCAGTGTGTACTATCTGCAAATGGACAGACTGGCTGAACTAATCAGATACTTAAGAACATGATTCATAAGTTCATGCCCAACAACACTAGAAATCAGGATAACTGGCTTGAGCCCGATTATTCAAAGTATGAGGGGTCCTACAAGTCTCCACAGAGTTTCCACCATTTGAATTGTAGTATGGGTGCAAGCCATGGGGTATTCTCTACATCATGCATGAAAATTGGGAGGAGGGACCTTCATCTAGCAAAAAACAAAATTCAAAAAGCTCTTTATCTAACAGCTCCCCCGCTTCTGAGTCAGACTATGGGGGTATAGAGGATGTGCAGTCACGTGACCCGCACATGTGTACTCCGCCCACTCCGCCATATTGGACGGCATCAGGATAGTTTACCTTGCACGAGCGTAATGGATCCAGGCAGTAATCCCCAAGAAAATTTGGAAAATACCCCATCTACATGGCGCGATTACTTGTCTAAGTTTGTTCAGCATCTTGAAGGTGACGTGAGGCAGCGTTACATGGAAAGTGTTCCAGGTTGGGGATTGCAGATCTGTACAACTTGCCGCAATCCTTGTTCAGGGAAATTCGGAGCTGCGGTGCCGGCGATTTGCCCAATCTGGCCTACCACGACATTTACAATTTTCTCGTTAATCGTGAATCGTGTTACACTGGCAAAGCCCTCAAAGCTTACAAGAGCCTGGAAGCTTAGAAATATTTTGTTGCGGGATGGGTATCTCAACTATACCTCTGGAAGGTTCCGAAGAAGAATGTCTACTTGGAAACCTCACGGGTAAGTGGCATTAAGACGTTTATCATAAAGAGACTATGCAGGACGTTTTATCTTAAGAATGTTTGTAATCTAAACTCAGTTCCAGATAATGACAGGGTTGTAAATATCTATGTTTTTGTCTGAAAAACAGTAACTCAGAAAGCTGTGCACGTTTGCGCGGAAGCTGCGCAAATGTGCACAGCTCTCTGATTAACTGCCTTCTTCTCATACTAATACTTCCTATTTTTCATGGACTGTAACAGCATTTGCTTATTTAGTAATTTTAATACAGAATTTACTCTGATGAAATTATTCAGACACTCCAACGCCCCCCCTAAAAAAAAAAACCTGGATCTGCGCGATTCAGCCGTGAAAAAGGCGCATCCGCCGTTTGCATCCCTGTTTAAACTCATAGGTTAACCGACTTTAACCGGCTAATGAGGCTCGGTGGTCGGTCAAGATTTTTTTTAGTTTTCGCCATCCCTACTATGGATTGGCTTTTCAAAGGCATATATGAGCCAAAAAGATAAAACATTGTCATAGACTAGGCCAGGGTAGTAGGGCTAGGCATAGCCATTTTAAACGTTAGAGACTGTCTAGTTTCTAAGTATGCAGTTATCATTCAATCCGAAAATCAACTTAACAGATGTACTAGGAGTATTGAATTAGAAGATTACGCCTACCTGATATGAAGTGTTCACTACAAAGTCGGCTGGTAGAACTGGGGTTCCAGTTTTCTCTTCACACAGCGGACACCCATTTTGCACATCTCTCCTCGTCTGCGGGGAATCTATAAAATGACAGGCCCTCCTTTTGGCCCTGTCTATTGGTACAACCAAATGCTGAACAAGATATAACCAGTCTCGAAAGATCTACTCCCACACACTTGATAATTAGAACGGGTTCGTCTAAGTTCTATGCACGACCTTGTCATCCAAAATGGCGGATAAACAAATATCACGTGACCTCGTGACGTCACGTGCACGCTCTCTATATAGAGGTGGAGGTGGGATTGAGCACTAAGCTGTGAATGGAGAGTGAAGCTGCTGGAGGTAAGTGGCAAGTATTGACACCTGTGACAGATTAGTGTTTATGAGTGTGTTCTGTGTTGCAGTGAATAGCCAAAAGTATAAAGGAGAGAAAAAGCTAAGAGCTGAGAGAGAAAAGAAAGCTGAGATATCTGAGCCTGTGTATCAGTGGTGTGTGTGGTTTGTGTGTGTGAAAAGTGCACATGTCTCAGTGTGAGACCGCAGAATAAAAAGAAGCTACACTGAAAAGTAAAAGGTAAAATAATAATTAAGAAAGAAAAAAAAAGTAAAATCAACCCTCCTGTCTATGCTTATTCAGTTTTCCAAACACCTGAAGTGTTACACACTGGAACATGTCAGGCTTTTGGACTTTCTGAGAGAAAGAAGGTTTTTAATGAAGACAAACTGTGACTGTTACAGACTTTTCCTCTTACGATTGTGTTGTCTCATTTATCAAGCTGAATGTGGACAAATTTATTCAGAAATCCTTCACAATATTATTTACATAAGACAAGATATTTGTTAAAATCCAGTAAGTTTGGGGTGGGGGAACTTGTATCATATGAGAAACACTGTGTATCATTCATAATTTGAAATTTCATAATCTTTTCAGAATTTCAAAACTTACAGTGACAAAGTGATTGGCCGCCATTTTGCCAAGTCGCTCAAGGTGATTATTGAGAAATTCATTTTTTTTTCTCGTTTCGGTCATGAACCACCTAAACTGATGATCACATCATCAGCTTTTCTTTGGCTAGTCAGACACAAGGTATGCCACCACTCTTGCCAGAGCAGTTGGGGGTTAGGTGCCTTGCTCAAGGGCACTTCAGCCAATCCTGCTGGTCCAGGGAATCAAACCAGCAACCTTTTGCTTCCAAAGCTGCTTCTCTAAAAATTAGGCCATGGCTTCCCCTATTGAGAAATAGTCTGAATTTTTCAACCAGTCAGCATGTGCAATTTTCAGTAATCACCTGCATATTTAGCCTAAAAGCGAAAATCTGACAGACTGTCTGTATGTGAATGGAAGAATAAAAAAATTAAGAGTTAAAAAATGAGCAATTGTAGTATGCAAAAAGAGTTCCAGGCTAAGAGTTCCAGTTGTTATGGTGCATGTTTTGTGTTAACATATTTTACTGTTAATTTCTGTTTAAATTACTATTACACAGGCATCAGTGTAAAGCAATGTATGACTAACGTTGTGTCTGAAATCAGTCACTCATTCACTACTTCCTAGTCACTATATAGGGAATTCTATATAGAGGGCTATATAGTGAACTCATTGATAAAATGAAAAAAAAAACCTCACACTTTCAGACACTAGTCCATTGTGCGGTTACTTACGTCATTACTGTCGCACAATTAAAACGTGCCAGATCAGTTGGCTGGTGAGTTTTCAAAATAATAAATATATACATGTATTTGTGTGATAAATACATATTATACTGAGTGTATTTCCCACATTAATAAATACAAAGTACTTTGTGTCTGCTGCATCTTTCAGTTCCCTTAAATCAAGGCTGAATACATTCTTCTTTGCTGCTACCTTTTATTAAATCAAATTTGAGGCTTTTGATTAATTACTCAGTCTGCACTCTAACTTTTATTCTTGTATTTTATCTGTCTTATTCCATTTTAGATTATTTTCTGTGTTTGTGCTTGAATGTCCATTTATAATGTGCTTCTTCCTCCGTCAATTCACCCCAACACACTTTTTTTTTCACCGTGGCCACAATGCATGATGGGATATATTGCTTGGTTAGTGACCATCAGTTATACATTACTTTTCATGATGCATTGTGGGATACTTTGAGTGTATAGGGTGTAATAATCCTCACAATACATATGGACAGCACTATAAAATGGTGAACTCACTACATAGTCCACTATATGGTGAGTAGGGAGTGATTTTGGACAAAGGGTGAGACTAGAAAAAGTGATGAGAAAAATAAGAAAATATAAAGCACTAAGAAATAAGATTGAATATTGTTTGAAGCAACAGGGCAAAAACTTGCAGACATAAACTTCCAAAAACATACTTTGGAGAATGAATGAATAAAGCCTTTGTGGATAGTTACAACTTCATCGCTGAGTGAAGATGTTCTTGTTAGGGTTTTGCTGGGATTCAAACCTGGTTTGCTGGTGTGATAATCCAGCAAACCCCCACTAGGCCACCAGGGGGATGACTCAAGTGCAGAGGCGTGAGGCAGAAGTAGAAAAGTATCAAAAAGTTTATTTACAAAATGTACAATCCACGGCAAAAAACAAAAGTAATGCAAAAGCTCAGAAGCTAAAGGGAAAATAAAAAATATCCAAAAGTTCAAAGTCCAAAAATAAGAAAAGAAAAGGCAAAAATGCAAATGCTCAGAAGATCTCAAAAATGGTAAAAACAAAATTCAAAAAGGTCCAAAAAGAAAGCAAAGTACAAAAACCACAAAGACACAGGCAAGGCCCATGGAACAGAGGGAACTAGCACTAACAGGCATAGCATAGGAAAAAGATTCCGTGACAAGGGAACAAACAGAGGGGTATTTATACACACACTAATTAAGGAACAGGGCGGGGCAGGAAACAGGCAATGAAGACAAACACAAAAACACAGTGGCGGCCTCTAGAGGCCAAAACAAACATGACAAGCTGGAAATAACAGCAGCCTCTAGAGGCCAAAACAGTCCCAGTCCTAACAGTTCTACCTGAAAATCTTAAATCTTTCTCGATCGAGAAACAAACCTGACCTCTTTACAGTTGTATATTTCATCAAAATGTTTCTAAAAGGAGAAATATACAATATGCCTTCTGTGTATGTCCTTGGACACCTCCTCCTCTTCCTGGCATCCTCCTTTCCTTCCACATGACCCTTTACATATTGCACAGTCTTGTTTTTTAACATCTATAAAACTTAGATGGTTTATGACATTGTTTTTATTGTCATTTGTTTAATGATATTGAGTCCATCAGTACGCTCCTCTAGGTGACCTCATCTCTGTTTCAGCCAATCAGAATACCCTTCTTTTAGTGACTTAAAACTTTGGACAAGGTTGTGGAGATGAAGTTTTTGTGTTTAGAGGCAAGATAACTTAACATTCATGACCAGATGGTCTCAGTTCACTGGGGTGTCTACTTCCAGACTTCAGTTATTATAATGAAGTCTCTACAAAAGTTTGATGTGGAACACAATAGAGGTGATGTTTGCAACTGAGATTTTAACTGTTAGAAAAAAAAATACATAATATTTCACTATCCATCCATTATCTCTATCCTGTGCAGGGTTGCAGGCAAGCTGGAGCCTATCCCAGCTGACTATGGGTAAGAGGCAGGGTATACCCTGGACAAGTTGCCAGATCATCACAGGCTGACACATAGAGACAAACAACCATTCACACTCACATTCACACCTACGGTCAATTTACAGCCACCAGTTAACCTAACCTGCATGTCTTTGGACTGTGGGGGAAACCGGAGCACCCAGAGGAAACCCATGCAAACACAGGGAGAACATGCAAACTCCACACAAAGGCCCTTGTTGGCCACTGGGCTCAAACCTAGGACCTTCTTCCTGTGAGGAGACAGTGCTTACCACTACACCACCTAGCTCCTAATGTTTCAATATTTATCATTAAATTATTACATTCTAACATTTAATATTAGAAAATAATTACAATATTTCTATGTTAATATTTTAAGTTATAAAATAGAAAAATGAAAAATATAATAATAATAATAATAATAATAATAATAATAATAACTACTAGATAGGGACTGTGACTAAAGTCACACTAATTTGCACTAGCTGTTACAAACCGGGACGTCTGCTCACTGTAACCTATAGATCCAGCATGGCAAGAGATAGAGAATGAGCTTAGTGAGAAAAAATTGTGGCCTGCCACCATGAAAAAAAAAAATAAATAAATAAAATAAATAAAATATATATGTTTCTTTTTTTAAAATCATGAAAATTGACAAAGTTTTAAGTGATTAAAAAAAAGCCTGTTTTTCATGGATCATTCTGGTTCAGTGATCCAGATCAGCACCAAAAGTCATAGAAACGTAATTCAGCCCAGATGTATTCTTCATTTGAAATTTGGTCATGATTGGTTGAAAACTGAAGGAGAAATAGCATCCTAAAAAATGTTAAGATAATAATAATCCATCTATCCATCCATTATCTATAGCCACTTATCCTGTTCTACAGGGTCGCAGGCAAGCTGGAGCTTATCCCAGCTGACTATGGGCAAGAGGCGGGGTACACCCTGGACAAATCACCAGGGCATTGCAGGGCTAACACTCAGGCTACGTTTACATTACGTCGAATCAGCGGATCATCAGATTAACGTTCTTAAAATGATTCGCGTTTACACTAAAACCGTTAGTCGTGCACACAGCAACGCCAATACGCGGATACGCTCGGCTCCGCAGGCATCCTGTGCTCCAAAGCACTCCGCCCTGAACAGCGAGTGCCCTCTGGAGGGTGCGCACTCCGGCCCTGCGCAGCTCACACAGCGCGCGAGTGAAGTGCACAAGCCATGATTCGGGACTGAGCCGCTGTGTGTGTCATCCCAGTGCATATCACTTACCACTTGCAAGTGGAAGGATGGCAAGCCTAAAGACAATCATAACTACACAATGGGCAGTATTTGCATCAGTATTTGCAGTATTTTCATACTTTTATACTCTTTAATGAAAGGTGATACAAGGCGGAAGTCCGTGCCGTTTTTCAGCAGTCGCGTCATATGACCAACGCCAGCGAATCAGGAAGGTGGATGTCAGAGTGACGTTGTCCAATGAGACGCCAGCTAGAGCTCAGCACAGCGTATCCGAGTATTTTGAATGTTTACACAGCACCGGAGCTGACACGATCTGGATTGAATACGTGGACGCTGGCGGATTCCCGTTTCCAGGCGTTTCCAGGCGGTTTAATGTAAACGGACAGTGCATCCGCGAAGAAAACGAGACAGATACGGTCTAGTGTAAATGTAGCCATAGAGACAAACAACCATTCACACCTATGATCAATTTAGAGCCACCAATTAACCTACCTGCATGTCTTTGGACTGTGGGGGAAACCAGAGCACCCGGAGGAAACCCACGCAGACACGGGGAGAACATGCAAACTTCACACAGAAAGGCCCTTGCCGGCCGCTGGGCTTGAACTCAGGACCTTCTTGCTATGAGGCAACAGTACTAACCACTGTGCCACATAATAATAATAATAATAATAATTATTATTATTATTATTATTATTATTTAGAAAGCCACTAGCACAAATTAATTAATAATAATACTAATAGTAATGTTATTTTAGTCTTTATATAGTGCACAGCAGCTGAACATATGAACTAAAAAGAGAAGAAGAGAGATATTTTAGGGTTAAATAATAAACTAGGCTGGTTGTTGTTAATGGAAAATGTCTCAACACTCTGTAGGGTTTCAAACAGGTGTAGTGTGTCGTGTGCAGTATGGAATAGACTTTAACAGCAAATACTTTTGAACTTTAAGCTTTTAAAAGTGTGCACTTGATCTTTGTGAAAACACTCTATTGTTGAAAGTATAACATTTATCCTATTTGTTTTGAATTATGATTATTTTTAGATGAACACTCTGACATGAGTTTTGAATTATAAAATCTGTGAAAGTGCAAAATAAGATAAATGGATCACACACATTTAGCCAGTCCTAAAATAGTTCTGGGTTAAACTAATTGACTTTAAACTTTCTAAATCCTACATTTTTTCCCCTTCAACCGACAACCTCTTTGAAGATGAGTTTTATAGTACATAGTTAAAGAGAGAGAGAGAGAGAGAGAGAGAGAGAGAGAGAGACTTTATTTAAAAGGATAAAAATGAAATGTCCTCATTACCGGCCTATTTATAATGCAGGGCTTTTTTATAACAGGTAAAGGATTACATGGTTTTATCAGGAGATTTTATAGCTACATATTAATCATGCCAGGTCCAAATTTAATGAATAATATATGTCAACACATAATAGAGAGAACTGAAGTTACAAAAAAAGAGCATTTAATCAAATATAGTGCATTATTTATTAAAACAGAGCACACTTCACAAGTTAAATATATTGGATTACATGGCGCACAGGGGAAAATATAGTTTTCAGTGATGCCTTACACTGTATCTCAAAGAGGAGCAAAGATGTTTGGAACATAAAGGGTTAACTGGCACCTCTCGATAAATAAATAAATACTACTTTACTCTTTGAAACAGTCAGAGACACAGCAGCAATTTGAGATTTTCGATTAAGAAGAAGACAAAGAATGACAATTTTATTTTATCACACGTACACTTAAGCACAGTGAAATTCCTCCTCTACTTTTAACCCATCTGAAGCAGTGAACATACACATTCGCACACACAAAGACACACACACACACACACACACACACACACGTGTGAGCAATGAGCACACACACATTCCCAGAGCATTATGTGAAAATCTTCAGGACTTTGTGTTTTAAAGTTTCTCTGTAATATGAGCTATTGTGGGTGTTATTCACTTTAGTGTCATGAAAAAAAAAAAGATTGGTGAGGCAGTTATGAATTATTTCAGTCTCACAAACATGGCATGGACCTTGGTTGTTGTTATTATTATTATTATTATTATTATTATTATTATTATTGAATACTGCATATCTCAGGATATTCTGTACTAAACCAAAATTATCATATTAATAAAGATTCATAAATTTGTTTTTGAGGAAATAAAAAAATAGCGCAGAGTTGGCTTTAAGCCATGTATGATGAGATTGAATGGAATAACTGTTTTATTCTATCCACATTCACTGGATTTTGAGAAAGAGAGCATTTTTATTTTTGGCAAATTCGATAAATAAAAACTTTATACAAAATGTCCGACAACATAATTTCCACTTAGAATGTAAATAACCCAGTGAAATGACAGTAGCAATTTGTGAAAAATGTGATAATAATAATTCTTGAAAAAAAAAAAAGATATGGTCTTACCATGAAATACTTTTATTCCATGTCTTTTTTTTTTTTGTATTTTTTGGGCTGTTGTTTTCGAGTAGAGTTTTCATTTCGTCCTCTGTTGTTTCAGCAACATGCTCCGCCATTTTCTTCTTCTTTAGGATTTTTTTGGCAGTTGGCAAACCAACTTTAAGGTGTGTTACCACGACCGACTGGGCTGGAGTGTGGAATAGGAGATATTGGGAGAAAATAAATATCTATATTACAGTATTTTAGCTATTTCTGTTTCATTTTAATATTTGATAAAGTGATATACCTGATTTGATATACCATGATGGGCAGCACAATGGTGTAGTGGTTAGCACTGTCGCCTCACAGCATGGTTCTGGGTTGGAGTCCAATGGCTGACGGGGGTCTTTCTGTGCAGAGTTTGCATGTTCTCCTTGTGTCTGTGTGGGTTTCATCCTGGTGCTCTGGTTTCCCCCACAGTCCAAAGACATGCAGGTTAGGTTAACATGGGGCATGAGGTTGGGCTGAAGTGCCCTTGAGTGAGGCACCTAACTGCCAACTACTCTCTGGGTGCTGTAGCATAGCTGCTCTGGGTATGTGTGTGTTCACTGCTTCAGATGGGTTAAATGCAGATGAGGAATTTCACTGTGCATGAGTGTGCATGTGACAAATAAAGGCTTCTTCTTCTATACACACACAAATCATGACAGTGATGACCCCATACTGTTGCACACCTAAAGACATGTTTGCAGAAAAAATGAGATGAAATAACACCTGAAACACTTCATCACTTGGTGTCTTCAGTCGCTAAACATCTTTTAAGTGTTGTTAGAAGGAATGGATGTCAACATTATCATGTGGCACATGCTTTACTGTCCCAACTTTTTTTTTTTTTAAATGTGTTGCAAGAATCAAGATTAAAATGTGTTTCATTTGAAATGAACAATAAAATTCATGAGGTAAAAAAATCAAATAATGTGCTGTTGTTGTTTTTTTGAGTGCAATACAGGTCAAACATGATTTACAAATTATTGTTTTCCGTTTTAATTTCAATTTCAACATACCATCCCAACTTTTTCTGATTCGGGGTTGTAATATGACAGTGAAAGAGAGAGAGAAATAAAGACCCTCTTAATTTATATTATTAATTTTCTCCATGAGGCTCGAGATAATTGCACACCATTAGTGTCATGTGTGATGCATGAGAAATTTCCATATCCCACGTTCCCCGCTTTTGTGGTTGTGTATATTTTATTTTCATTCTTTTTATTTTCTATTAAGGACACAGCATGAGTTTAATAAGGAAAAGGGATAAAGGTTAAAGTCATGTGATTAATAATCTTTGTTGTGTTTTCATAAAAGCAACACTTACTGCTAAAACTTTCCTTTTTTTTCTTCTTGCTTCATGCAGAAGCATGCACTATTTTTCATTATTTAATATCAATTTATTATTTTCCAATAATGTGCTCTGGAATATGTACATTAGCTCTACCAGTGTATAAAAATCATACAAACTATGAGGGCACTTCAAAAAGTTCTCGGCCTCACCATGAAACAAGGGGCGTAACTCCCATTTCAGGGCATAAATGCATAGTATAAAGCTTTATATCACTGTCCACAAAAGCTCAAATGAAAGAAGTGATCAAAGAAAAAAGGAGAAGAAAGCTTTGAGCTGGTGTGCTGTTGCTCCAGGACAATGCACTCGTCCACACAGGACAGGTGGCAGGGGCAGAAGCAGCCAAATGTGGCTTTGAACTCTTGCTCCATGCACCTTACTCACCTGACCTGGCACCGTCTGACTTTTATCTCTTTCCCAAACTGAAATCCTCACACTGTTGCCATTTTCACAGTGATGATGAAGTTATCCATGTTGTTAAAGGGGAACTGAAGTCATTTTTAAACTTGCTTTATCTCATCTCATCTCATTATCTCTAGCTGCTTTATCCTTCTACAGGGTCGCAGGCAAGCTGGAGCCTATCCCAGCTGACTGCGGGCGAAAGGCGGGGTACACCCTGGACAAGTCGCCAGGTCATCACAGGGCTGACACATAGACACAGACAACCATTCACACTCACATTCACACCTACGGTCAATTTAGAGTCACCAGTTAACCTAACCTGCATGTTTTTGGACTGTGGGGGAAACCGGAGCACCCGGAGGAAACCCACGCGGACACAGGGAGAACATGCAAACTCCACACAGAAAGGCCCTCGCCGGCCCCGGGGCTCAAACCCAGGACCTTCTTGCTGTGAGGCGACAGCGCTAACCACTACACCACCGTGCCACCGAACTTGCTTTATTTTTTAATTAATGTGTTATTCAATTACAGTGGTGCTTGAAAGTTTGTGAACCCTTTAGAATTTTCGATATTTCTGCATAAATATGACCGAAAACAACATCAGATTTTCACACAAGTCCTAAAAGTAGATAAAGAGAACCCAATAAAACACATGACACAAAAATATTATACTTGGTCATTTATTTATTGAGGAAAATGATCCAATATTACATATCTGTGAGTGGCAAAAGTATGTGAACCTCTAGGATTAGCAGTTAATTTGAAGGTGAAATTAGAATCAGGTGTTTTCAATCAATGGGATGACAATTAGGTGTGAGTGGGCACCCTGTTTTATTTAAAGATCTATCAGTGATCTATCAAAGTCTGAACTTCACAACACATGTTTGTGGAAGTGTATCATGGCATGAACAAAGGAGATTTCTGAGGACCTCAGAAAAAGCATTGTTGATGCTCATCAGGCTGGAAAAGGTTACAAAACCATCTCTAAAGAGTTTGGACTCCACCAATCCACAGTCAGACAGATTGTGTACAAATGGAGGAAATTCAAGACCATTGTTACACTCCCCAGGAGTGGTCGACCAACAAAGATCACTCCAAGAGCAAGGTGTGTAATAGTCGGCAAGGTCACAAAGGACCCCAGGGTAAATTCTAAGCAACTGAAGGCCTCTCTCACATTGACTAATGTTAATGTTCATGAGTACACCATCAGGAGAACATTGAACAACAATGGTGTGCATGGCAGGGTTGCAAGGAGAAAGCCAATGCTCTCCAAAAAGAACATTACTGCTCATCTGCAGTTTGCTAAAGATCACATGGACAAGCCAGAAGGCTACTGGAAAAATGTTTTGTGGCTGGATGAGACCAAAATAGAACTTTTTGGCTTAAATAAGAAGCATTATGTTTGGAGAAAGGAAAACACTGCATTCTAGCATAAGAACCTTATCCCATCTGTGAAACATGGTGGTGGTAGTATCATGGTTTGGGCCTGTTTTGCTGCATCTGGGCCAGGACGGCTTGCTATCATTGATGGAACAATGAATTCTGAATTTTACCAGCGAACTCTAAAGGAAAATGTCAGGACATCTGTCCATGAACTGAATCTCAAGAGAAGGTGAGCCATGCAGCAAGACAACAACCCTAAGCACACAAGTCATTCTACCAAAGAATGGTTAAAGAAGAATAAAGGTAATGTTCTGGAATGGCCAAGTCAAAGTCCTGACCTTAATCCAATGGAAATGTTGTGGAAGGACCTGAAGCGAATAGTTCATGTAAGGAAACCCACCAACATCCCAGAGTTGAAGCTGTTCTGTATAGAGGAATGGGCTAAAATGCCTCCAAGCCGGTGTGCAGGACTGATCAACAGTTACCAGAAACATTTAGTTGCAGTTATTGCTGCACAAGGGGGTCACACCAGAGACTGGAAGCAAAGGTTCACATACTTTTGCCACTCACAGATTTGTAATATTGGATCATTTTCCTCAATAAATAAATGACCAAATATAGTATTTTTGTCTCATTTGTTTAACTGGGTTCTCTTTATCTACTTTTAGGACTTGCGTGAAAATCTGATGATGTTTTAGGTCATATTTATGCAGAAATATGGAAAATTCTAAAGGGTTCACAAACTTTCAAGCACCACTGTACATTTTCGGTTTTAGTAACCTTATATCTTGACTTGTATTGGCAACTCATTGCAATTAAATATTATACTTATCGGCCTATTCGGTTTTTAGCCATGTTGAATTTAGCTAGCTTGGTCCATGGCAGGCGTCACTTATCCGCGCGATCTTCACGAGACTTGTGCGGGACTTTGAAATGTGAAGCGTCAGCCAGGTATCAGTGCCGCCATTTTGAAAACTGTTTTCCAAACGAAATATTGCACAAAACCGAGTTTAAATGATAATTACTGCCTACTTTTTTCAAACTTTCCTGATTGCTATCAAAACAAACAAAACTTCCAGCTTGATTACATCAGCATTTGAAAGAGGACGCACATGTCTTTTGACAATGTTGGCAGATGTTGGTCACTTTGATTTCCACTGTACGTTTTACTTCCATCCTATGATGTCTCACACAGGTCTCAGTGAATCTCGTTTACGGCCATTGCTTTGACGTAAGGACTGATGTATTACATGGCATATTTCAAACACTCATAACTTGCTATAGCAGTGACAAAATAGCTATCAAAAATGCATTCTGATATTTAATAAAAGAGTTTTGATAATAAAAACAATTGCCTTCAGTTCTTGTTTAAGGAAGATCTTGAGGCTCAAGATGTGGCCTTCTTCCTCGAAGGGACAGTGAAGCTTGAACATCGGTCGACTTCACAGTTTGCATTGACGCTAAAGGAGACAATGTTGAAAAATAATGCAAGAACAATCCTTCTCCTGTGATGTTTTCTGGGTGAGGCAGAGAACTTTTTGAAGTACCCTCATAACTAGCAATTCTTAGTTCATGTTTATTGTTCATGAACTGTTCATGTGTCAGTGCAGTGCACAGTTAAACTGTCAAACGTGTTGAACTCTCCTCCTTTATGGGTGCATTTTTGTTTGTATGACTAGAAATCATATACTTTTCATAAAAGATTGTTTTTTTTCATATTTAATTGTGTATATGAATATGTGAGCATGGGGGGGCAAAAAGTGAAAGTGCCCTTCAAAAATCTTATGGCCTAAAAACTGCAGATGCAAATCCAAGTACACATACTACATCATAGAAATAATATGAGATCATGTGAAAAACATAACATTAATTTAAATGTCATTGTAGCGCGTATCGAGTGTGGGTGGAGCACAGAGGACGGCAGGACAGCGTTTGGAGGCAGACAGGCGATTTATTTTTACAACTTTTCAGTATGATCGCATTCATTCATTCACACGCACACACTTGTCTGGTCCCGGGTTGCGCTCCCTCTCCTCTCTCTCTGCCTCCTTAAATAGGGAGCGGTTACTGGGAAAACACACACACAAACACAGGTTAATTATCCTCAGGTGTCGCGATTCTGCCACTCACCTTCCCCGGCTCCACCCTCTTGTCACAGACCGGCACTTGACCACGCCCCCGCTGCCACATACCCCCACCGCCCGACTCAGGCCGGGTGCTCGTCCGGCCCGCAGCCGACTCCCCCCCCCCTTGACGGGAGAGGAAGTCCGCCACGACCATCTGCGCCCCCGGCCTGTGGACCACCTTGAAGTTGAAGGGTTGGAGTGCCAGATACCAACGGGTGATCCGCGCGTTGGCATCCTTCATGCGGTGGAGCCACTGGAGGGGCACGTGGTCCGAACAGAGAGTGAAAGAGCGCCCCAGCAGGTAGTAACGGAGGGCGAGGACCGCCCACTTAATCGCCAGGCACTCTTTTTCAATGGTGCTGTAGCACCCCTCACGCACCGACAGCTTCCGGCTGATATACAGGACCAGGCGGTCCTCCCCCTCCACCTGCTGGGACAAAACGGCCCCCAGCCCTCTGTCCGACGCATCGGTCTGTAACACAAAAGGGAGAGAGAAGTCAGGGGAGTGTAATAGTGGCCCCCCACACAGTGCAGCCTTTACCTCAGAGAAAGCCCGCTGGCACTGCTCCGTCCACTGGACCGGATCTGGCGCCCCCTTTTTAGTGAGGTCAGTCAGCGGGCTGGTGACGTCCGAATAATTAGGTATAAACCTACGATAGTAGCCAGCCAGCCCCAGGAACTGCCTCACCCCCTTTTTGGTCTTGGGCCTCGGGCAGGCCGCAATCGCTGCCGTCTTATTAATTTGGGGACGCACCTGCCCGTTGCCCAAGTGGAAGCCCAGATACCATACTTCCACCCGCCCAATCGCACACTTCTTCGGGTTGGCAGTGAGTCCCGCCCGCCTCAGCGACCTAAGGACGGCCCTCAGGTGTTGCAGGTGCCGCTGCCAATCATTACTATAAATGATGATATCATCTAGGTAAGCGGCGGCATAGGTGGCGTGGGGCCGGAGGACCCTGTCCATCAGCCGCTGAAACGTAGCGGGCGCCCCAAACAGCCCAAAAGGAAGTGTGACGAACTGGTGTAAGCCGAACGGTGTGGAAAAGGCCGTTTTTTCCCGGGATAATGGAGTCAAGGGGATCTGCCAATATCCCTTCGTCAAATCCAGTGTCAAGTAAAAGCGAGCCGTGCCTAGTCGATCGAGCAGCTCATCAATACGAGGCATTGGGTACGTATCAAATTTAGACACCGCGTTGACTTTTCTATAGTCCACACAGAACCGGATCGAGCCGTCGGCCTTGGGAACCAAGACCACCGGGCTGCTCCAGTCACTGTGGGACTCCTCGACGATGCCCATTTCGAGCATGGCCTGAAGTTCTTCCCGAACCACCTTTTTTTTGTGTTCGGGTAATCTATAAGGACGGCTCCACACTACCACCCCCGGGGGCGTCTCTATGTGGTGTTCTATGAGGTTAGTGCGACCGGGCAGGGGCGAGAACACATCCGAAAACTCGGCCAGCAACTGGGCGACCTCCGTGAGTTGGGTCGGGGAGAGGTGGTCTCCACAGGGGACCGGAGAGGTACGTGATGCCAATGACCCTTTTTGGACCTCCGGCCCCAGCTCCGCCTTCTCCGGAACTACCGACACCAACGCCACGGGGACCTCCTTGTTCCAAAGTTTCAGCAGATTGAGGTGGTAGATCTGTAGCGCCCCCTCCCTGTCCGTTCGCCTAACCTCATAGTCGACGTCCCCGACTCGCCGTGTGACCTCAAAGGGTCCTTGCCACTTGGCGATTAATTTGGAGCTCGACGTGGGCAACAGGACGAGTACCTTATCTCCCGGAGTGAACTCTCTAAGGCGCGTGCCCTTGTTGTACAGGCGGGCTTGCCGTTCCTGGGCCTGCCGCAAATTCTCCTGAGTTAGGTGGGTGAGCGTGTGGAGTTTTGCGCGCAGATCCATAACGTACTGAATTTCGTTTTTGCTCGGTGAAGGTCCCTCCTCCCAATTTTCCCGCAGTACATCTAAGATGCCGTGCGGCTTACGCCCATATAATAATTCAAACAGGGAGAACCCCGTGGAGGCTTGGGGGACCTCTCGCACTGCAAACAACAAGGGTTCGAGCCACTTATCCCAGTTACGTGCATCCTCAATTACGATTTTTTTGATAATATTCTTGAGGGTGCGGTTGAACCGTTCAACTAAACCGTCCGTCTGTGGGTGATAAACGCTGGTGCGGATCGGCTTAATACCCAGTAGCCCATACAGTTCGCTCAGTGTTCGTGACATAAACGAGGTGCCTTGGTCAGTCAGAATCTCTTTTGGGATTCCAACCCGGGAGATGACATGGAAAAGGGCCTCCGCAATACTGCGTGCTGAGATATTGTGAAGAGGCACCGCTTCCGGGTATCGCGTTGCATAGTCTACCAGAACTAATATAAAGCGGTACCCTCGTGTTGACCGATCTAATGGCCCGACGAGATCCATCCCAATTATTTCGAACGGGGTCTCGATTAATGGTAGGGGGCGCAAGGGCGCTTTTGGAATGGCCGCTGGATTTACTAACTGGCATTCGCGGCACGCCGTACACCACTTACGGACGTCGCCGCGAATCCCCAGCCAATAGAATCGGGCCATTATCCGGGCAAGTGTCTTATCCTGCCCGAGGTGTCCAGCCATGGGATTAAAGTGAGCCGCCTGAAATACCAATTCCCGGCGGCTCTTTGGAATTAGCAATTGGGTGACTCGCTCTTTCGTCTGAGTGTCCTGCGTCACTCGGTATAACCTATCCTTCAAAATGGAAAAATAGGGGAAGGACGGGGTGGCGCCCGGCGGGAGCGTCTGACCATCGATTACTCTCACTTGGTCAAACGCGTGTCGCAGAGTCTCGTCTCGCGATTGTTCCAGTGGGAAATCTGCGAGGGATTCCCCAATAGAAAGAGGAGGGGCCGGTGGCTCCTCACTCTGTCGCGGAGATGACGTAGACGGCTCTGCGACCGCAGCTCCAGCCAAAGCGACACCGGGACCCTCCCCTGTTAACCGGCAGGACCCACTCTTTATTAGGTGTGCCATTAAACCCCGAAATCCTGGCCAATCAGTCCCCAAAATCAAACAGTGGGTAAGGCGAGGATTAACCGCCGCCTTCACTATCGATTTCTCCCCTCTGAAATGTATGTGGACCGACACCAACGGGTAGCTGTGAATATCCCCGTGCACACACAACACCTTCATCCCTTGTGCTCCCCCCAATGCCTCGCCTTGCACCAGGCTTTGGCGGATTGAGGTCTGATTGCAACCTGAATCCACCAACGCCTGATATGTAGCCCCTTGTACACTTACCGGTATGCGATATGCTCCGGCCCGATCGAGGGCAGCCTCTGGCTCATTGGGGATCCGCATCACCGCCCCCACTTCCATCGCTACACACTGTTGCTGCAGGTGGCCCGGTTCCCCGCAGCGCCAGCAAACCGGCCCGGGCCTTCCCTCTGCAGCTGTGCTCTGGGGCTCACTCACCTGAGGGGGGGAGAGACAGACACAGAAGGGAGAAACGGGAGGGCACCACGGGTGCGGCGGGCCGGCTGGGGTGGAGCCGGCCCCCGCCTCCGCGGTGGGGGAATGGGGCGAGGACGGGACACAGGAGGAGGGGGGGGAGAAAGAGAGAGAGAAGAGGAGAAAGAAGATGCTGCCGTCCGCTGTCCTGCTGCCGGAACAGCCGCCAGATGATCCTCCGCCAGTCCCACGGCCTGATCCAGTGACGCCGGGCGGTGGCACTGGACCCACTCCGCGGTTCCAGCTGGTAAGCGGGCGATGAACTGTTCCAGCGCCACCTGGTCGATGATTCCCTCGGTGTCGCGATCTTCGGCCCTCAGCCACCGCCAGCAGGCATCCCGGAGCTGCTGGCCGAACGCGAACGGGCTGCCGACTTCCTCCATCCGCAGCGCGCGGAAGCGCTGGCGCTGCTGCTCCGGCGTGCGCCCCACGCGCTGGAGGACAGCCCGGCGAAGGTCGGCGTAGGCCAGCCTGCGGTCGGCGGGGAGCTGTAGTGCGGCCAGCTGCGCCTCTCCCGTCAGGAGGGGGAGGAGGTGCGCCGCGCGCTGCTCCATCGGCCACCCCGAGGCTTCGGCGACCTGCTCGAACAATGTGATGAAAGCCTCGGGGTCGTCCTGCGGGCCCATCTTGGTCATGGTGAGGGGAGACGGGCCCGCGGCCGGGGCGCTGGTGGACCCCGCCGACGCGAGGAGACGCCGGAACGCCTCTCGATCTTCCTGCTGGGCCAGCACCAGGGCTTCAAAGCGGCGCTCCTGCTCCTTTCGGAGCGTGACGAGTGCCTGGTGCTGGCTCTGCTGAGCCGTGGCGAGGGCGTGGACCAAGTCCGCGAACGGGGAGGATTCCATGGGACTGCTGGGTTGGTGCTCCACCTTGTCCCGGGTTTCGGCACCACTGTAGCGCGTATCGAGTGTGGGTGGAGCACAGAGGACGGCAGGACAGCGTTTGGAGGCAGACAGGCGATTTATTTTTACAACTTTTCAGTATGATCGCATTCATTCATTCACACGCACACACTTGTCTGGTCCCGGGTTGCGCTCCCTCTCCTCTCTCTCTGCCTCCTTAAATAGGGAGCGGTTACTGGGAAAACACACACACAAACACAGGTTAATTATCCTCAGGTGTCGCGATTCTGCCACTCACCTTCCCCGGCTCCACCCTCTTGTCACAGACCGGCACTTGACCACGCCCCCGCTGCCACAGTCATGTAAACATATTGCTGGGTTTCAGTCACGTGACTTTTCTTAGCGGTTTTACCAGAAGTGAAATAGCTGGTGGTCTAAACAGCTGCCGTAATGCAAACAACTAGCGATAACTTATCAGAGTACGCTCGTAATCTAGAAGCCACTGCTCACTTTAGATATATTCAGAAGATTGCTATGTGCCATGGAATCGACCCCTACAGTCTGGGAAAGAAGGATTTGTCATACAATCTTGAAAACTACCCTTCAGTCAAGTTCCCTGACATCTCGAACTATCTGGTGTTGCAGATATCCTTCTACGCTGCAAAACAGATGAAAGCTTGGAAGAGTATGGAGGCTTACAACTTTTTTGTATGTGGCTGGGTAAAGGACCTCGGTATCAAGTCACTGCCGAATGAATCCTGTATTGTTTTTGCCCCTGTAAGTATGTTTTTTTTAATGTTTTGTTCACATCTTTACAACGAAGCGCTGCAAGTTGAAGTGTAAACAAACAACAGTTGGCTTGATTCTCACTTGTGTTGGCTCTTATCTCTCAGGTAAATCATTCACAAAGATCATCAGAAACCCTTTTAAAGACCTGGATCTTAGTTAAACAAGACGGAGAAGTGATCAAGGCGCATTGTCACTGTATGGCTGGGTAAGAATTTTGTCACGACCTTCATGCATATGGACTTTGTGAGGAGTAAACAAAGAAACAGCTGGGGACTTTAGCACTTCATGACTAAAAAAAAGTACCGTAAAATAATGACACATAGCAAGAAAAGTATTTGGAAAACACTAAGGACATAGCTGAGAGGGAAATACAAACCTTTCACCAAGTGATCACTGCAAACTCGAGCATGCTTCGACTTGGATCCCTTCGATTTCAGTGAGAGGTTCAAAGGCCACCTTTCTCGACATTTTTTTGTGAAATCCTGTGTTTGTTCACCCTTTTTTTATTAGTTCACAGGGAACCCTGAAGAAACTTTTATCAGTTTTATGGTATGATCGATTCGAACAACCTAAAACAACGCAAGTGTAAGGTATTTTTCATGTGAGCAATGCACCTTCTCTGTACAAACACTTTGTCAACTGAGCTTTGGTAGACCACCAGCTAAAGTTTTGAATAACTAATGAGGCTGTTGTGACATCATGTGAAACCCAGAAATATGAAAAAATTAAGCATTACATCATGTGAAAAATATGAGATGTAAGAATTTACATATGAAAATAGACTTAGACAACCTTTATTGTCATTCAGTATGCAACAAGTGTACACCGAACAAAATTTCGTTGCAATTTGGTTCAGCACAGAAATAAATATGAAGTGCAATAAATTAAATTATGCAGCAGCAAAAATATTATAAAGTGCATAAATGAATCATTTTGAAAAAAAAAGAATCACAAATGGAATACGCAAATGTACAACATTCACATCGGGAAAATCATGAATCATGTGAAAATAAATGATTCACTCAAAATACAATCACGTGATTATGAATATTCGATAAAAATATATTCTAGATCTAGAAAAGTTAAGTTTACTCTCCTCTTGACTTCGAAAGGTGCAGTTTATTAGTACCTTATTTTGGGAGACTGTAATATGTGGTCTGTATAAAAACACACAAGTTTGTGTGACTTGTTGATACCGTGTGTATTCTGAATGATGTCATTTTCTGGTGTTCTGCTCTTGTCCCAACTCTTTCCCATGTGCAGTAAATTGCAAATTGCAAAACAGATAAATTATATATATTTTGTTGCATTCAACTACAGCTAATAACTTGGAATGTCCAATCTCCAACTTGGAAAAAACAAAATGCCACTTCAGAAAATGGCCCTTCAACTGAGAATTCCCATTCAGAAAGTTGGGAAGTTTTCCTCAATCCGTTCAGCACCAGATGTCATATCAACCCCATCAGCAGTAAATAAAACATTACTTTAAAACAGTTTATAGGAGGATTTACTTTAGATCAATCAACAAGTATCCATTAGGTTTTTAACACTGTATAACATATTGAAGGATGCCCTCCATTATTCTTGGCACACCTTGTAAAGATTAGTGAAAAAGGTTAGAAAAAAATCCACTTTTTGGTGAAATAGCTATAAATTCATCCATGTTGATCCATAGATGACTAAGGGAATTTGGCCTCTGTGTCACCTCATATTTGTTCCCCAGTTAATCAAGAAATTATGGATTACAGCTTGAATGTTCATACACACTCCAATCAAATAAAAATGCACAATTTAAATGGGAAATATGCTTCAGTTACATTGTTCACAATAATATCCAGGGGTGTCAAGAATAGTGACACATATTTTTTGTTGTTGTTGAAAATAATTATTTATTGATGATGGATTTGTTTTTCTCTGAATAAATGTATTTCAATTAAAGGTTGGATTTTTCTCATTTTTTCAGTGTGAGATGAAGTGACTTAACAAAACAGTGTGTATATATATCTCATCTCATTATCTCTAGCTGCTTTATCCTGTTCTACAGGGTCGCAGAAAAGCTGGAGCCTATCCCAGCTGACTACGGGCGAAAGGCGGGGTACACCCTGGACAAGTTGCCAGGTCATCACAGGCATGGGCGCCGCCAGGGGAGGAAAGGTTAGAACAATTCTAGGGGCCCAGCACTGCCATGGGGCCCTTTAAGGGGCTGATCATATGCTTTTAATGATTTTAATAAGACTTTTGAAATAACAACAATGCAATATTCCATCTGGTAAAATGAGCTAATTGAACAAGGTTGTCTATTTCTTGAGTTCTTCAACATATTGTCATTTAACCCTCCCCCTTTTGCGAAATGGTACGGTTCAGTTCTGGTAGAAGCGCGATGCGTTAAATCTGTGTGCTGATCAGTGCAACGCTACTTGCTGCTGTGTCGCGGTGCAGCAGCCAGCCAGCCAGCAGTGGAGTGCGTACAGTCTATGATCACTAAATATGAAGAGTGGCTGTCAAAAACGTAAAGAAAGGCAGCTGAAAGCTGAGAGGGACCGGAGAGGCAGGCAACTGGTCACTCAGTTTTTCCCAAAGAAAGGTAGCTATTGCTCACGTGTGTTCAAAAGCGAATGGTAAATGAACAGTATGAACGTGGTTGGATTAGCCTATCAAGAGAACACTTTTACAGTTTGTACAGTGACATTTTTTTCCATTTTAATAACTGAACTGACTTGTGTAATAAACAAGATGAAATATTACGTTATGCTGGTGCTAATAACTAGTGCTAATAACCAGTTTCATAACTAATGGGGTGCCCTAAATATGCACAGATTCAGCCTCAGGGGGACCTCCGCCCTACCAAACCACTGAACCCCCCTTTGGAGAAGGAGGTAAGCAGCAATACAATCCATAAATGCTTTAGGATTTAAGTTTTTAATGAGCGAGTGCCATATACAGTTTGCTAGATTAAAGTGTTGCTAATAACGGACACCAGTCAAGTGTTTGACATGGTTACGTGTGTGGAATGTTCACACGTTCTAAACCATTGGTTTCAAATTGAGGAGCTGGAGAAAGCACAGCACACATAAAAGAGGGATAGAGGTTACAACATACTGTATAAATAAATATGTACGTAATTGATCAAACATATTCCCTTTTTGCAGAACAGTACACACAGTTTTCTACCTAATACATAACAATCCATGGGATTTCCATAGGTATTTTGATGCTGGGTAGAAAACTTTTTCTATGATTTATTAGCAGTCACATCACACATTTCACTATCAATTGTCCTAGCACAAGAAGGCATGTGGCAAAATCTTGAATTTTCATTTGTGATTGTAAATGCACCAGAATTAGTCACTGACCAGTTTTCATCTAGTCCCTGGTAGGTTAATACATAAAATGTAATAACAAAGTCACAAACTCAAGGTCCATGGGCTATCAAAAGTCAAATAATGACAATAGTGCAATTGTGATGAGGGTGGGCAAAGTTGGGGGGCCCAAAATTCTAATCTTTCATGGGGCCCTAAATTTCTGGCGGCGCCCCTGATCACAGGGCTGACACATAGACACAGACAAAGAAGTAGCAAGAGCAAGGCTTTGGTAAGACTTAAATTTCAAACAAACTGTCTTAAAAGTACATGGATCATTGCAATTGCAGTTGTCCAGTGACGTAAAGTAGTAGCGTAGCATGACGCATTTAAATATGTTCGGTTTGTCTATTTTCAGGTTTAGTTCATTAACCAGAGTGTTCCATGTTCTAGTTGTCCTGATTAGGTATGATTTTTGGTACGTAGAAGTCTTGCACTGATGTACTGTGTACTTGACAACGTTGCTGCTTGATGATCTTGTTGGTCGTGGACAACAAGGAACACGTAATAGGCTGGACTTCACGTGTACCAGGCCATGAGTCATTTTAAAGAAAAAAAATGTCTAGGTTTTCATGCCATAGGTCATTGGTTGTAAAGACAGTTTTCAGTCTTGAACTGTAAGAGACTATGGATAAGAATTTTCTAACCCATTTTACTAATCTTTACAATCATATCATAATCATCATATCATCCCTGCCATAAATTAAAGATGGGGGACCCTTTAAGCCCTCACATAGTGCCTGCTTCTCCACTCTGGGGCTCTGGTTCTCAGCTTGGTGTCACATGTAGGTAGCTGGGACCACCAGCCTGGGCAGTCTAACGTAGTCTGGTACCATGAATTTGATGTTTCGGGTCTGTAGCAGGTAAAGGTTTCCACAACAAGGGGTTGCTAGCCCCAGGCAGTGGGCAAGCAGGCTGTCCTCTTCGGTGCTTGCGTTCCTTGATGAGTAGATTAAGGAGTGGAAACACGAAGGAACACATATCACCACATCTTGTTCAAAGAGACTATTAATGTTTAAATTGGGGTGGAGGGAACTGTGTACAGTTCATTGTTTTGAGAAATTCAGTCATCTCATGATGAATAATGTTAGCTGGCTTGCTTGCTGGTAACAAAGCACACACTTTTGTAGAGATGTCCATGTGTTTTTTTTCCTTTTTTTCATTTTGTGGCTTAAAAATTCGATGCTCAAAAATAAAGCAATTCCTTGTTTGGCCTTCATAATTCTGAGTAAAGTCAAACAGAGCAATATACACATTGAGCCATTAAAATTATAAAGATGACAAAGTGACAGCAGATATTTTGCTCACTCACTTTGTTCCTGACTTGCACTGTCTGACTTGATTTTTATTTATTTATTTATTTATTTATTTTTCTTCAAATCTGATGACCTTGAGATTTTAACTTACTGTCTTATGGAACCATTTACTTGGATACACATGAGGGTAAATTGAATACCGTATCTTTTAAAGAGCAGGTGCAAGACAATAAAACACCAATCAGACTAACCTTCAATCCAACATCACGAAGTGTTTTTTTTTTTTTTTAATTCCAAGGTAAATTGTTTCATATTACATGTTAACTGTAGATACAAATTTTTCTATGATTCCTTACAATCGCACCTTGTGCTGCCTTTTTTTTTTTTTTTTTAGTTCACTATAGAAACAGCTTCTGGGTGTCCATTAGACAAAAATACCAGATGAACCAACCAGAACACAAACTCCAAACTACTGTTTAATGTTTAGTCTGCTGACTCTGAGGGCAATTTAACACCAAGCAACGTCCCATTTCCGCACCCTCAACTGTTCCAGCTGAATAGTGTGTTTGAGCACACATCATTGATAACAGGTATTTATAACTGGGTCATGATCCAACATAGCCACTCAGAAAGTGTTCAGATAGCGCCGCAATAACAGATTTCTGTCAGAAAATGGCAGGTGCACCATAGTTCCGGTAAGACTTTCATGCCATTTGACAGATTTTCACTGCTTGAGTAGTTTCATGTTTGATAAAATTATTTTGTTTTTATAGTTTCTACATTATCAAAAAAAAAAGTGGGGTTATTTTTATAACTCGGTTGCTGAGATTAGCTTATTGGGTCAACACAGGAAGTTGGATTGATTGGTTGCTAATAGGAAATAGAGCATGCTAATTTGGAGATGTAGACCGGAAAGGGAACAGGGAAATTGTGCCAGGATTCATTTTCTGGAATTTTTTACTGTGCCTGTTGAAATAAAATAGTACCACAAACACTCTTAAGTAAAAAGAAAAAAGAAAAAGAAAAAGTGTTGCCAGGCAAAACAAACCTCACCCGGCAGCACTTATTTTATACCTATATGATGATAATGATAATATTTCTCAATCATCAGCTGTCAGGTTATAGTCCTTTGAAAATCCATGACCTTGCGTTTGATATTTCAAAGTCATTCAAGGTCAAAGGTCATGGTGGCAACTGAAAGCCCATATGGGACTTCTTATTTGATAATGGTAAACATTTGGCTATCATTATACCATTTTAAAGTTTTAGCCCTTTGAAAACCCATGACCTTGAGTTTGACCTTCCACACAGAAAGGCCCCTGTTGGCCACTGGGCTCAAACCCAGAACCTTCTTGCTGTGAAACAACAGTGCTAACCACTGCACTGCCATGCCACTGTTTTTGAGAAAAAGTGCTGCTAGAAATTTCTTTTTTACTGATTCTGCTGGTTCAACATTTTAGTCCAACAACAGTGAGCTAATGGAACTCATGCTGGATTGGTCCATATTGGATCCAGTGGTGATATTTTCTGTGAATAGATTTGTCAACATGTTGTAACACTCAGAGACACAGCTGAAATTTGAAGTTTTCCTCCATGTGAAAATCTTCAGGATGTTGCACTTTGCAGTTTTTTTGTAACATTCGGCACTTTTTGGTATCATTATCTTTAGTGTAATGTAAAAAGAAAGAAAGAAAGAAAGAAAGAAAGAAAGACTGGTGAGGCAGCAACTGATTATAGCTGCTGTAATATGAAGGATAACAGAAACTAATGCACAGATGTTCTACAATGTTACAGTAAATGTAACGATGAATTGTTAAACAATCCCTTGACAGCAGCACAATGCATACAGTCATGCAGATGCAAATCAAGAGCTTCAGATAATTAAAGTTCACTTCCAACATCAGAATGGGAAAAAAAAAAATTGTGACCTCAAAGTGTGACTTTCTTTCACTTTGGCATAGGTGTTGGTTTGAGCCAGATGGACTGTTTTTATTTTTTATTTTTTTTAGTATTTCAGAAACTGCTGATCTCCTGGGGTTTTCACAAATGACAGTCTCAAGAGTTTACACAGAGTGGTGCGAGAAACAACAACAACAAAAAAAACACTGAGTGAGCAGCGACAGTTCTGTGGGTGAAAACGCCTTGTTGATAAGAAAAGTCAGAGGGAAATGGCCAGATTGGTTCGAGCTGCCAGGAAGGATATAATAACTCATAGCAACTCTTTACAGCCGTGGTGAGCAGAAAAGCATCCCAGCATGCAACAGCAGAAGAACAGATCGGGTTCCAATCCTGCAGCCAAGAACAGGAATCTTAGAATCAAGAACAAGTTCCTATTAAAGTGGCCGGTTAGTGTATAATGACATTGGTGGCTATTTTTTTTTTTTTTTGTATAAGAGGATTAACGCTGTAATAGAAAAAAAAACAAAAACAATGACATGGTGGTGAAAATAACTCTGCTGTGCATTACATCATCCTGTCATTGATTATTTTTTCTATAATGGCATGCTCCATAGTGTTTTATTCCTACCACACCAGTAGACCTATAACCTGGCAGGTCAGTATATTTACAGTATTTTTTACCATATTACATTTAGTATGAAACATGTATGCTGAAAGTAAAGAGGAAAAGGGCATGTTATCTGAAAACATCACTTTTTTAAATCTCCTTTCAATATTTCTTAAACGAAGGTTAAAACCTTGCATACTCTTATGTCCCCTCTGTTATGTTCCACATCAGCCTTTTGGAAAGACATAATTATAATAAATGAGGTGTGTAATTAGACATTGAATATGTGTCCTTTCACCCCAGTAGACAGTGACCATCTGTTCATGAATGTTATGTCATGTTCAGCTCTCGCCTCTAGACACCTGAACTTCATCCACGCAACCTTGCAGAAGTTTTAGGGGACAAAACACACGGACACCAACACAGCAGGGTTCAAAAGTCCAAATCCATGAAAAACAGTATGTTCTTGGCTGAGATCAGCACAGATGATAATGCATAACTTGTTCCAGAGAGCACTGATGCTGATAATAATATCAGGTATTATACAGTATGCAGAAAATCTCAAAAATAATTTGGTGGACAGTCTGCCATAGCAAAGTAATAAGAGATCTATCTGAGGTTTACGTCTCAGCAGGAGTGGTGATTTTGCTCAAACAGCATTCAATCCCATCTCTTTCTTCCCTGTGATGATCAGCTCATCCAATTTATTGATTGTTGTATCACTTGCTTCACTTTCCAGCCTGTGTGTGTGTGTGTGTGTGTGTATCCATCCATCCATTATCTGTAGCCGCTTATCCTGTCCTACAGGGTCGCAGGCGAGCTGGAGCCTATCCCAGCTGACTATGGGCGAGAGGTGGGGTATACCCTGGACAAGTCGCCAGGTCATCGCAGAGTTGTGTGTGGTTAGCGCTATCGCCTCCCAGCAAGAAGGTCCGGGTTCGAGCCCCGTGGCCGGCGAGGGCCTTTCTGTGCGGAGTTTGCATGTTCTCCCCGTGTCCGCGTGGGTTTCCTCCGGGTGCTCCGGTTTCCCCCACAGTCCAAAGACATGCAGGTTAGGCTAATTGGTGGCTCTAAATTGACCGTAGGTGTGAGTGTGAATGGTTGTCTGTGTCTATGTGTCAGCCCTGTGATGACCTGGTGACTTGTCCAGGGTGTACCCCGCCTTTCGCCCGTAGTCAGCTGGGATAGGCTCCAGCTTGCCTGCGACCCTGCAGAACAGGATAAAGCGGCTAGAGATAATGAGATGAGATGAGACATATATATATATATATATATATATATATATATATATATATATATATATATATAAATTCTGTTTCTTGTAGTCAGCACTTTAGAGAGGAAATATACTAAACAGCAGTCATGAGATGCTAAAAAATTGTGGGCTTTGTGTATTATTATGGTTTTAGATACAAAAAAACCCAAACTCTCATGTTTTCTTGTAGGTTTTGTCTCCAATTCAGCCAAGTGTCTTTCAAATCTTACAACATAAAGTTCAACTTTGTTAGAGGAGGTTATGTTTTCGCCTCCCTAGGGCTCAAAATTAACTTTTAATCCACTTGTCCAGTGAGACAAGTAGCAAGATTTTCCACTTGTCCTGACCATAACCTTTTTATTCCTATGTATTCAATAGTTCAATGACAGGAAAGTGATTAACAAAGTTCATCAAATGCAGGTATAGTTATGATAATCATTATGCTTTCATGATTTATCATTTTTCAATAAAACTCAAACTCTA